>NW_028116939.1:0-43061 GCF_964273445.1 Streptopelia decaocto | reverse complement strand
GTTGAAATTTTTTCAAAGTCCCTGAAAAATTTCCAATTTTGTCCCAATTCTTCCCATTCCCATTGAAACTTTTCAAATCCCTCTCAAAATTGTTGAAATTCTCTTGAAGCTTTTAAAATTCTCTCTAGAATTTTCAAAATCCACTTCAACATGTTTACAATTTCACTTAAAAAATGGCTAAAATTCCAGTTGAAATTTTTTCAAAGTCCCTGAAAAATTTTCCAATTTTTGTCCCAATTCTTCCCATTCCCATTGAAACTTTTCAAATCCCTCTCAAAATTGTAGAAATTCTCTTGAAGCTTTTAAAATTCTCTCTAGAATTTTCAAAATCCATGTCCACATGTTTACAATTTCACATCAAAAAATGGCTAAAATTCCAGTTGAAATTTTTTCAAAGTCCCTGAAAAATTTTCCAATTTTTGTCCCAATTCTTCCCATTCCCATTGAAACTTTTCAAATCCCTCTCAAAATTGTAGAAATTCTCTTGAAGCTTTTAAAATTCTCTCTAGAATTTTCAAAATCCATGTCCACATGTTTACAATTTCACATCAAAAAATGGCTAAAATTCCAGTTGAAATTTTTTCAAAGTCCCTGAAAAATTTTCCAATTTTTGTCCCAATTCTTCCCATTCCCATTGAAACTTTTCAAATCCCTCTCAAAATTGTTGAAATTCTCTTGAAGCTTTTAAAAATTCTCTCTAGAATTTTCAAAATCCATGGCCACATGTTTACAATTTCACGTCAAAAATGGCTAAAATTCCAGTTGAAATTTTTTCAAAGTCCCTTCAAAATTTTCCAATTTTTGTCCCAATTCTTCCCATTCCCATTGAAACTTTTCAAATCCCTCTCAAAATTGTTGAAATTCTCTTGAAGCTTTTAAAATTCTCTCTAGAATTTTCAAAATCCATGTCCACATGTTTACAATTTCACGTCAAAAAATGGCTAAAATTCCAGTTGAAATTTTTTCAAAGTCCCTTAAAAGTTTTCCAATTTTTGTCCCAATTCTTCCCATTCCCATTGAAACTTTTCAAATCCCTCTCAAATTGTTGAAATTCTCTTGAAGCTTTTAAAATTCTCTCTAGAATTTTCAAAATCCATGGCCACATGTTTACAATTTCACGTCAAATAATGGCTAAAATTCCAGTTGAAATTTTTTCAAAGTCCCTGAAAAATTTTCCAATTTTTGTCCCAATTCTTCCCATTCCCATTGAAACTTTTCAAATCCCTCTCAAAATTGTTGAAATTCTCTTGAAGCTTTTAAAATTCTCTCTAGAATTTTCAAAATCCACTTCAACATGTTTACAATTCACGTCAAAAATGGCTAAAATTCCAGTTGAAATTTTTTCAAAGTCCCTTAAAAATTTTCCAATTTTTGTCCCAATTCTTCCCATTCCCATTGAAACTTTTCAAATCCCTCTCAAAATTGTTGAAATTCTCTTGAAGCTTTTAAAATTCTCTCTAGAATTTTCAAAATCCATGTCCACATGTTTACAATTTCACGTCAAAAAATGGCTAAAATTCCAGTTGAAATTTTTTCAAAGTCCCTTAAAAGTTTCCAATTTTTGTCCCAATTCTTCCCATTCCCATTGAAACTTTTCAAATCCCTCTCAAAATTGTAGAAATTCTGTTGAAGCTTTTAAAATTCTCTCTATAATTTTCAAAATCCATGGCCACATGTTTACAATTTCACATCAAAAAATGGCTAAAATTCCAGTTGAAATTTTTTCAAAGTCCCTGAAAAATTTTCCAATTTTTGTCCCAATTCTTCCCATTCCCATTGAAACTTTTCAAATCCCTCTCAAAATTGTTGAAATTCTGTTGAAGCTTTTAAAATTCTCTCTAGAATTTTCAAAATCCACTTCAACATGTTTACAATTTCACGTCAAAAAATGGCTAAAATTCCAGTTGAAATTTTTTCAAAGTCCCTGAAAAATTTTCCAATTTTTGTCCCAATTCTTCCCATTCCCATTGAAACTTTTCAAATCCCTCTCAAAATTGTTGAAATTCTCTTGAAGCTTTTAAAATTCTCTCTAGAATTTTCAAAATCCATGTCCACATGTTTACAATTTCACATAAAAAAATTGCTAAATTCCAGTTGAAATTTTTTCAAAGTCCCTTAAAAATTTTCCAATTTTTGTCCCAATTCTTCCCATTCCCATTGAAACTTTTCAAATCCCTCTCAAAATTGTTGAAATTCTGTTGAAGCTTTTAAAATTCTCTCTAGAATTTTCAAAATCCATGTCCACATGTTTACAATTTCACGTCAAAAAATGGCTAAAATTCCAGTTGAAATTTTTTCAAAGTCCCTGAAAAATTTTCCAATTTTTGTCCCAATTCTTCCCATTCCCATTGAAACTTTTCAAATCCCTCTCAAAATTGTTGAAATTCTGTTGAAGCTTTTAAAATTCTCTCTAGAATTTTCAAAATCCATGTCCACATGTTTACAATTTCACGTCAAAAAATGGCTAAAATTCCAGTTGAAATTTTTTCAAAGTCCCTGAAAAATTTTCCAATTTTGTCCCAATTCTTCCCATTCCCATTGAAACTTTTCAAATCCCTCTCAAAATTGTTGAAATTCTGTTGAAGCTTTTAAAATTCTCTCTAGAATTTTCAAAATCCACTTCAACATGTTTACAATTTCACTTAAAAAAATGGCTAAAATTCCAGTTGAAATTTTTCAAAGTCCCTGAAAAATTTTCCAATTTTTGTCCCAATTCTTCCCATTCCCATTGAAACTTTTCAAATCCCTCTCAAAATTGTTGAAATTCTCTTGAAGCTTTTAAAATTCTCTCTAGAATTTTCAAAATCCATGTCCACATGTTTACAATTTCACATAAAAAATGGCTAAAATTCCAGTTGAAATTTTTTCAAAGTCCCTTAAAAATTTTCCAATTTTTGTCCCAATTCTTCCCATTCCCATTGAAACTTTTCAAATCCCTCTCAAAATTGTAGAAATTCTCTTGAAGCTTTTAAAATTCTCTCTAGAATTTTCAAAATCCATGGCCACATGTTTACAATTTCACATCAAAAAATGGCTAAAATTCCAGTTGAAATTTTTTCAAAGTCCCTGAAAAATTTTCCAATTTTTGTCCCAATTCTTCCCATTCCCATTGAAACTTTTCAAATCCCTCTCAAAATTGTTGAAATTCTCTTGAAGCTTTTAAATTCTCTCTAGAATTTTCAAATCCATGGCCACATGTTTACAATTTCACGTCAAAAAATTTCTAAAATTCCAGTTGAAATTTTTTCAAAGTCCCTTAAAAATTTTCCAATTTTTGTCCCAATTCTTCCCATTCCCATTGAAACTTTTCAAATCCTCTCAAAATTGTTGAAATTCTCTTGAAGCTTTTAAAATTCTCCTAGAATTTTCAAAATCCATGTCCACATGTTTACAATTTCACGTCAAAAAATGGCTAAAATTCCAGTTGAAATTTTTTCAAAGTCCCTTAAAAATTTTCCAATTTTTGTCCCAATTCTTCCCATTCCCATTGAAACTTTTCAAATCCCTCTCAAAATTGTTGAAATTCTGTTGAAGCTTTTAAAATTCTCTCTAGAATTTTCAAAATCCATGTCCACATGTTTACAATTTCACGTCAAAAAATGGCTAAAATTCCAGTTGAAATTTTTTCAAAGTCCCTTAAAAATTTTCCAATTTTTGTCCCAATTCTTCCCATTCCCATTGAAACTTTTCAAATCCCTCTCAAAATTGTTGAAATTCTCTTGAAGCTTTTAAAATTCTCTCTAGAATTTTCAAAATCCATGTCCACATGTTCACAATTTCACGTCAAAAAATGGCTAAAATTCCAGTTGAAATTTTTTCAAAGTCCCTTAAAAGTTTTCCAATTTTTGTCCCAATTCTTCCCATTCCCATTGAAACTTTTCAAATCCCTCTCAAAATTGTTGAAATTCTCTTGAAGCTTTTAAAATTCTCTCTAGAATTTTCAAATCCATGTCCACATGTTTACAATTTCACGTCAAAAAATGGCTAAAATTCCAGTTGAAATTTTTTCAAAGTCCCTTAAAAATTTTCCAATTTTTGTCCCAATTCTTCCCATTCCCATTGAAACTTTTCAAATCCCTCTCAAAATTGTTGAAATTCTCTTGAAGCTTTTAAAATTCTCTCTAGAATTTTCAAAATCCACTTCAACATGTTTACAATTTCACATCAAAAAATGGCTAAAATTCCAGTTGAAATTTTTTCAAAGTCCCTTCAAAATTTTCCAAGTTTTGTCCCAATTCTTCCCATTCCCATTGAAACTTTTCAAATCCCTCTCAAAATTGTTGAAATTCTGTTGAAGCTTTTAAAATTCTCTCTAGAATTTTCAAAATCCATGTCCACATGTTTACAATTTCACGTCAAAAAATGGCTAAAATTCCAGTTGAAATTTTTTCAAAGTCCCTTCAAAATTTTCCAATTTTTGTCCCAATTCTTCTCATTCCCATTGAAACTTTTCAAATCCCTCTCAAAATTGTTGAAATTCTCTTGGAGCTTTTAAAATTCTCTCTAGAATTTTCAAAATCCACTTCAACATGTTTACAATTTCACGTCAAAAAATGGCTAAAATTCCAGTTGAAATTTTTTCAAAGTCCCTGAAAAATTTTCCAATTTTTGTCCCAATTCTTCCCATTCCCATTGAAACTTTTCAAATCCCTCTCAAAATTGTTGAAATTCTCTTGAAGCTTTTAAAATTCTCTCTAGAATTTTCAAAATCCACTTCAACATGTTTACAATTTCACTTAAAAAAATGGCTAAAATTCCAGTTGAAATTTTTTCAAAGTCCCTGAAAAATTTTCCAATTTTTGTCCCAATTCTTCCCATTCCCATTGAAACTTTTCAAATCCCTCTCAAAATTGTAGAAATTCTCTTGAAGCTTTTAAAATTCTCTCTAGAATTTTCAAAATCCATGTCCACATGTTTACAATTTCACATCAAAAAATGGCTAAAATTCCAGTTGAAATTTTTTCAAAGTCCCTGAAAAATTTTCCAATTTTTGTCCCAATTCTTCCCATTCCCATTGAAACTTTTCAAATCCCTCTCAAAATTGTAGAAATTCTCTTGAAGCTTTTAAAATTCTCTCTAGAATTTTCAAAATCCATGTCCACATGTTTACAATTTCACGTCAAAAAATGGCTAAAATTCCAGTTGAAATTTTTTCAAAGTCCCTGAAAAATTTTCCAATTTTTGTCCCAATTCTTCCCATTCCCATTGAAACTTTTCAAATCCCTCTCAAAATTGTTGAAATTCTCTTGAAGCTTTTAAAATTCTCTCTAGAATTTTCAAAATCCACTTCAACATGTTTACAATTTCACGTCAAAAAATGGCTAAAATTCCAGTTGAAATTTTTTCAAAGTCCCTGAAAAATTTTCCAATTTTTGTCCCAATTCTTCCCATTCCCATTGAAACTTTTCAAATCCCTCTCAAAATTGTTGAAATTCTCTTGAAGCTTTTAAAATTCTCTCTAGAATTTTCAAAATCCACTTCAACATGTTTACAATTTCACTTAAAAAAATGGCTAAAATTCCAGTTGAAATTTTTTCAAAGTCCCTGAAAAATTTTCCAATTTTTGTCCCAATTCTTCCCATTCCCATTGAAACTTTTCAAATCCCTCTCAAAATTGTAGAAATTCTCTTGAAGCTTTTAAAATTCTCTCTAGAATTTTCAAAATCCATGTCCACATGTTTACAATTTCACATCAAAAAATGGCTAAAATTCCAGTTGAAATTTTTTCAAAGTCCCTGAAAAATTTTCCAATTTTTGTCCCAATTCTTCCCATTCCCATTGAAACTTTTCAAATCCCTCTCAAAATTGTAGAAATTCTCTTGAAGCTTTTAAAATTCTCTCTAGAATTTTCAAAATCCATGTCCACATGTTTACAATTTCACATCAAAAAATGGCTAAAATTCCAGTTGAAATTTTTTCAAAGTCCCTGAAAAATTTTCCAATTTTTGTCCCAATTCTTCCCATTCCCATTGAAACTTTTCAAATCCCTCTCAAAATTGTTGAAATTCTCTTGAAGCTTTTAAAATTCTCTCTAGAATTTTCAAAATCCATGGCCACATGTTTACAATTTCACGTCAAAAAATGGCTAAAATTCCAGTTGAAATTTTTTCAAAGTCCCTTAAAAATTTTCCAATTTTTGTCCCAATTCTTCCCATTCCCATTGAAACTTTTCAAATCCCTCTCCAAATTGTTGAAATTCTCTTGAAGCTTTTAAAATTCTCTCTAGAATTTTCAAAATCCATGTCCACATGTTTACAATTTCACGTCAAAAAATGGCTAAAATTCCAGTTGAAATTTTTTCAAAGTCCCTTAAAAGTTTTCCAATTTTTGTCCCAATTCTTCCCATTCCCATTGAAACTTTTCAAATCCCTCTCAAAATTGTTGAAATTCTCTTGAAGCTTTTAAAATTCTCTCTAGAATTTTCAAAATCCATGGCCACATGTTTACAATTTCACGTCAAAAAATGGCTAAAATTCCAGTTGAAATTTTTTCAAAGTCCCTGAAAAATTTTCCAATTTTTGTCCCAATTCTTCCCATTCCCATTGAAACTTTTCAAATCCCTCTCAAAATTGTTGAAATTCTGTTGAAGCTTTTAAAATTCTCTCTAGAATTTTCAAAATCCATGTCCACATGTTTACAATTTCACGTCAAAAAATGGCTAAAATTCCAGATGAAATTTTTTCAAAGTCCCTTAAAAATTTTCCAATTTTTGTCCCAATTCTTCCCATTCCCATTGAAACTTTTCAAATCCCTCTCAAAATTGTTGAAATTCTCTTGAAGCTTTTAAAATTCTCTCTAGAATTTTCAAAATCCATGTCCACATGTTTACAATTTCACGTCAAAAAATTGCTAAAATTCCAGTTGAAATTTTTTCAAAGTCCCTTAAAAATTTTCCAATTTTTGTCCCAATTCTTCCCATTCCCATTGAAACTTTTCAAATCCCTCTCAAAATTGTAGAAATTCTGTTGAAGCTTTTAAAATTCTCTCTAGAATTTTCAAAATCCATGTCCACATGTTTACAATTTCACGTCAAAAAATGGCTAAAATTCCAGTTGAAATTTTTTCAAAGTCCCTTAAAAGTTTTCCAATTTTTGTCCCAATTCTTCTCATTCCCATTGAAACTTTTCAAATCCCTCTCAAAATTGTTGAAATTCTGTTGAAGCTTTTAAAATTCTCTCTAGAATTTTCAAAATCCATGGCCACATGTTTACAATTTCACGTCAAAAAATGGCTAAAATTCCAGTTGAAATTTTTTCAAAGTCCCTTAAGCGTTTTCCAATTTTTGTCCCAATTCTTCCCATTCCCATTGAAACTTTTCAAATCCCTCTCAAAATTGTTGAAATTCTCTTGAAACTTTTAAAATTCTCTCTAGAATTTTCAAAATCCATGTCCACATGTTTACAATTTCACATAAAAAATGGCTAAAATTCCAGTTGAAATTTTTTCAAAGTCCCTTAAAAATTTTCCAATTTTTGTCCCAATTCTTCCCATTCCCATTGAAACTTTTCAAATCCCTCTCAAAATTGTTGAAATTCTGTTGAAGCTTTTAAAATTCTCTCTAGAATTTTCAAAATCCACTTCAACATGTTTACAATTTCACGTCAAAAAATGGCTAAAATTCCAGTTGAAATTTTTTCAAAGTCCCTTCAAAATTTTCCAATTTTTGTCCCAATTCTTCCCATTCCCATTGAAACTTTTCAAATCCCTCTCAAAATTGTTGAAATTCTCTTGAAGCTTTTAAAATTCTCTCTAGAATTTTCAAAATCCATGGCCACATGTTTACAATTTCACGTCAAAAAATGGCTAAAATTCCAGTTGAAATTTTTTCAAAGTCCCTTAAAAGTTTTCCAATTTTTGTCCCAATTCTTCCCATTCCCATTGAAACTTTTCAAATCCCTCTCAAAATTGTTGAAATTCTCTTGAAGCTTTTAAAATTCTCTCTAGAATTTTCAAAATCCATGTCCACATGTTTACAATTTCACGTCAAAAAATGGCTAAAATTCCAGTTGAAATTTTTTCAAAGTCCCTTCAAAATTTTCCAATTTTTGTCCCAATTCTTCTCATTCCCATTGAAACTTTTCAAATCCCTCTCAAAATTGTTGAAATTCTCTTGGAGCTTTTAAAATTCTCTCTAGAATTTTCAAAATCCACTTCAACATGTTTACAATTTCACGTCAAAAAATGGCTAAAATTCCAGTTGAAATTTTTTCAAAGTCCCTGAAAAATTTTCCAATTTTTGTCCCAATTCTTCCCATTCCCATTGAAACTTTTCAAATCCCTCTCAAAATTGTTGAAATTCTCTTGAAGCTTTTAAAATTCTCTCTAGAATTTTCAAAATCCACTTCAACATGTTTACAATTTCACTTAAAAAAATGGCTAAAATTCCAGTTGAAATTTTTTCAAAGTCCCTGAAAAATTTTCCAATTTTTGTCCCAATTCTTCCCATTCCCATTGAAACTTTTCAAATCCCTCTCAAAATTGTAGAAATTCTCTTGAAGCTTTTAAAATTCTCTCTAGAATTTTCAAAATCCATGTCCACATGTTTACAATTTCACATCAAAAAATGGCTAAAATTCCAGTTGAAACTTTTTCAAAGTCCCTGAAAAATTTTCCAATTTTTGTCCCAATTCTTCCCATTCCCATTGAAACTTTTCAAATCCCTCTCAAAATTGTAGAAATTCTCTTGAAGCTTTTAAAATTCTCTCTAGAATTTTCAAAATCCATGTCCACATGTTTACAATTTCACATCAAAAAATGGCTAAAATTCCAGTTGAAATTTTTTCAAAGTCCCTGAAAAATTTTCCAATTTTTGTCCCAATTCTTCCCATTCCCATTGAAACTTTTCAAATCCCTCTCAAAATTGTTGAAATTCTCTTGAAGCTTTTAAAATTCTCTCTAGAATTTTCAAAATCCATGGCCACATGTTTACAATTTCACGTCAAAAAATGGCTAAAATTCCAGTTGAAATTTTTTCAAAGTCCCTTAAAAATTTTCCAATTTTTGTCCCAATTCTTCCCATTCCCATTGAAACTTTTCAAATCCCTCTCAAAATTGTTGAAATTCTCTTGAAGCTTTTAAAATTCTCTCTAGAATTTTCAAAATCCATGTCCACATGTTTACAATTTCACGTCAAAAAATGGCTAAAATTCCAGTTGAAATTTTTTCAAAGTCCCTTAAAAGTTTTCCAATTTTTGTCCCAATTCTTCCCATTCCCATTGAAACTTTTCAAATCCCTCTCAAAATTGTTGAAATTCTCTTGAAGCTTTTAAAATTCTCTCTAGAATTTTCAAAATCCATGGCCACATGTTTACAATTTCACGTCAAAAAATGGCTAAAATTCCAGTTGAAATTTTTTCAAAGTCCCTTAAAAATTTTCCAATTTTTGTCCCAATTCTTCCCATTCCCATTGAAACTTTTCAAATCCCTCTCAAAATTGTTGAAATTCTCTTGAAGCTTTTAAAATTCTCTCTAGAATTTTCAAAATCCACTTCAACATGTTTACAATTTCACGTCAAAAAATGGCTAAAATTCCAGTTGAAATTTTTTCAAAGTCCCTTAAAAATTTTCCAATTTTTGTCCCAATTCTTCCCATTCCCATTGAAACTTTTCAAATCCCTCTCAAAATTGTTGAAATTCTCTTGAAGCTTTTAAAATTCTCTCTAGAATTTTCAAAATCCATGGCCACATGTTTACAATTTCACGTCAAAAAATGGCTAAAATTCCAGTTGAAATTTTTTCAAAGTCCCTTAAAAATTTTCCAATTTTTGTCCCAATTCTTCCCATTCCCATTGAAACTTTTCAAATCCCTCTCAAAATTGTAGAAATTCTGTTGAAGCTTTTAAAATTCTCTCTATAATTTTCAAAATCCATGGCCACATGTTTACAATTTCACATCAAAAAATGGCTAAAATTCCAGTTGAAATTTTTTCAAAGTCCCTGAAAAATTTTCCAATTTTTGTCCCAATTCTTCCCATTCCCATTGAAACTTTTCAAATCCCTCTCAAAATTGTTGAAATTCTCTTGAAGCTTTTAAAATTCTCTCTAGAATTTTCAAAATCCACTTCAACATGTTTACAATTTCACGTCAAAAAATGGCTAAAATTCCAGTTGAAATTTTTTCAAAGTCCCTTAAAAATTTTCCAATTTTTGTCCCAATTCTTCCCATTCCCATTGAAACTTTTCAAATCCCTCTCAAAATTGTTGAAATTCTCTTGAAGCTTTTAAAATTCTCTCTAGAATTTTCAAAATCCATGTCCACATGTTTACAATTTCACATAAAAAAATTGCTAAATTCCAGTTGAAATTTTTTCAAAGTCCCTTAAAAATTTTCCAATTTTTGTCCCAATTCTTCCCATTCCCATTGAAACTTTTCAAATCCCTCTCAAAATTGTTGAAATTCTGTTGAAGCTTTTAAAATTCTCTCTAGAATTTTCAAAATCCATGTCCACATGTTTACAATTTCACTTAAAAAAATGGCTAAAATTCCAGTTGAAATTTTTTCAAAGTCCCTGAAAAATTTTCCAATTTTTGTCCCAATTCTTCCCATTCCCATTGAAACTTTTCAAATCCCTCTCAAAATTGTTGAAATTCTGTTGAAGCTTTTAAAATTCTCTCTAGAATTTTCAAAATCCATGTCCACATGTTTACAATTTCACGTCAAAAAATGGCTAAAATTCCAGTTGAAATTTTTTCAAAGTCCCTGAAAAATTTTCCAATTTTTGTCCCAATTCTTCCCATTCCCATTGAAACTTTTCAAATCCCTCTCAAAATTGTTGAAATTCTGTTGAAGCTTTTAAAATTCTCTCTAGAATTTTCAAAATCCATGTCCACATGTTTACAATTTCACTTAAAAAAATGGCTAAAATTCCAGTTGAAATTTTTTCAAAGTCCCTGAAAAATTTTCCAATTTTTGTCCCAATTCTTCCCATTCCCATTGAAACTTTTCAAATCCCTCTCAAAATTGTAGAAATTCTCTTGAAGCTTTTAAAATTCTCTCTAGAATTTTCAAAATCCATGTCCACATGTTTACAATTTCACATCAAAACATGGCTAAAATTCCAGTTGAAATTTTTTCAAAGTCCCTTAAAAATTTTCCAATTTTTGTCCCAATTCTTCCCATTCCCATTGAAACTTTTCAAATCCCTCTCAAAATTGTAGAAATTCTCTTGAAGCTTTTAAAATTCTCTCTAGAATTTTCAAAATCCATGTCCACATGTTTACAATTTCACATCAAAAAATGGCTAAAATTCCAGTTGAAATTTTTTCAAAGTCCCTGAAAAATTTTCCAATTTTTGTCCCAATTCTTCCCATTCCCATTGAAACTTTTCAAATCCCTCTCAAAATTGTTGAAATTCTCTTGAAGCTTTTAAAATTCTCTCTAGAATTTTCAAAATCCATGGCCACATGTTTACAATTTCACGTCAAAAAATGGCTAAAATTCCAGTTGAAATTTTTTCAAAGTCCCTTAAAAATTTTCCAATTTTTGTCCCAATTCTTCCCATTCCCATTGAAACTTTTCAAATCCCTCTCAAAATTGTTGAAATTCTCTTGAAGCTTTTAAAATTCTCTCTAGAATTTTCAAAATCCATGTCCACATGTTTACAATTTCACGTCAAAAAATGGCTAAAATTCCAGTTGAAATTTTTTCAAAGTCCCTTAAAAATTTTCCAATTTTTGTCCCAATTCTTCCCATTCCCATTGAAACTTTTCAAATCCCTCTCAAAATTGTTCAAATTCTGTTGAAGCTTTTAAAATTCTCTCTAGAATTTTCAAAATCCACTTCAACATGTTTACAATTTCACGTCAAAAAATGGCTAAAATTCCAGTTGAAATTTTTTCAAAGTCCCTTAAAAATTTTCCAAGTTTTGTCCCAATTCTTCCCATTCCCATTGAAACTTTTCAAATCCCTCTCAAAATTGTTGAAATTCTGTTGAAGCTTTTAAAATTCTCTCTAGAATTTTCAAAATCCATGTCCACATGTTTACAATTTCACGTCAAAAAATGGCTAAAATTCCAGTTGAAATTTTTTCAAAGTCCCTTAAAAATTTTCCAATTTTTGTCGCAATTCTTCCCATTCCCATTGAAACTTTTCAAATCCCTCTCAAAATTGTAGAAATTCTCTTGAAGCTTTTAAAATTCTCTCTAGAATTTTCAAAATCCATGTCCACATGTTTACAATTTCACGTCAAAAAATGGCTAAAATTCCAGTTGAAATTTTTTCAAAGTCCCTTAAATTTTTCCAATTTTTGTCCCAATTCTTCCCATTCCCATTGAAACTTTTCAAATCCCTCTCAAAATTGTTGAAATTCTGTTGAAGCTTTTAAAATTCTCTCTAGAATTTTCAAAATCCATGTCCACATGTTCACAATTTCACGTCAAAAAATGGCTAAAATTCCAGTTGAAATTTTTTCAAAGTCCCTGAAAAGTTTTCCAATTTTTGTCCCAATTCTTCCCATTCCCATTGAAACTTTTCAAATCCCTCTCAAAATTGTTGAAATTCTCTTGAAGCTTTTAAAATTCTCTCTAGAATTTTCAAAATCCACTTCAACATGTTTACAATTTCACTTAAAAAAATGGCTAAAATTCCAGTTGAAATTTTTTCAAAGTCCCTGAAAAATTTTCCAATTTTTGTCCCAATTCTTCCCATTCCCATTGAAACTTTTCAAATCCCTCTCAAAATTGTAGAAATTCTCTTGAAGCTTTTAAAATTCTCTCTAGAATTTTCAAAATCCATGTCCACATGTTTACAATTTCACGTCAAAAAATGGCTAAAATTCCAGTTGAAATTTTTTCAAAGTCCCTGAAAAATTTTCCAATTTTTGTCCCAATTCTTCCCATTCCCATTGAAACTTTTCAAATCCCTCTCAAAATTGTTGAAATTCTGTTGAAGCTTTTAAAATTCTCTCTAGAATTTTCAAAATCCATGTCCACATGTTTACAATTTCACTTAAAAAAATGGCTAAAATTCCAGTTGAAATTTTTTCAAAGTCCCTGAAAAATTTTCCAATTTTTGTCCCAATTCTTCCCATTCCCATTGAAACTTTTCAAATCCCTCTCAAAATTGTAGAAATTCTCTTGAAGCTTTTAAAATTCTCTCTAGAATTTTCAAAATCCATGTCCACATGTTTACAATTTCACATCAAAACATGGCTAAAATTCCAGTTGAAATTTTTTCAAAGTCCCTTAAAAATTTTCCAATTTTTGTCCCAATTCTTCCCATTCCCATTGAAACTTTTCAAATCCCTCTCAAAATTGTAGAAATTCTCTTGAAGCTTTTAAAATTCTCTCTAGAATTTTCAAAATCCATGTCCACATGTTTACAATTTCACATCAAAAAATGGCTAAAATTCCAGTTGAAATTTTTTCAAAGTCCCTGAAAAATTTTCCAATTTTTGTCCCAATTCTTCCCATTCCCATTGAAACTTTTCAAATCCCTCTCAAAATTGTTGAAATTCTCTTGAAGCTTTTAAAATTCTCTCTAGAATTTTCAAAATCCATGGCCACATGTTTACAATTTCACGTCAAAAAATGGCTAAAATTCCAGTTGAAATTTTTTCAAAGTCCCTTAAAAATTTTCCAATTTTTGTCCCAATTCTTCCCATTCCCATTGAAACTTTTCAAATCCCTCTCAAAATTGTTGAAATTCTCTTGAAGCTTTTAAAATTCTCTCTAGAATTTTCAAAATCCATGTCCACATGTTTACAATTTCACGTCAAAAAATGGCTAAAATTCCAGTTGAAATTTTTTCAAAGTCCCTTAAAAATTTTCCAATTTTTGTCCCAATTCTTCCCATTCCCATTGAAACTTTTCAAATCCCTCTCAAAATTGTTCAAATTCTGTTGAAGCTTTTAAAATTCTCTCTAGAATTTTCAAAATCCACTTCAACATGTTTACAATTTCACGTCAAAAAATGGCTAAAATTCCAGTTGAAATTTTTTCAAAGTCCCTTAAAAATTTTCCAAGTTTTGTCCCAATTCTTCCCATTCCCATTGAAACTTTTCAAATCCCTCTCAAAATTGTTGAAATTCTGTTGAAGCTTTTAAAATTCTCTCTAGAATTTTCAAAATCCATGTCCACATGTTTACAATTTCACGTCAAAAAATGGCTAAAATTCCAGTTGAAATTTTTTCAAAGTCCCTTAAAAATTTTCCAATTTTTGTCGCAATTCTTCCCATTCCCATTGAAACTTTTCAAATCCCTCTCAAAATTGTAGAAATTCTCTTGAAGCTTTTAAAATTCTCTCTAGAATTTTCAAAATCCATGTCCACATGTTTACAATTTCACGTCAAAAAATGGCTAAAATTCCAGTTGAAATTTTTTCAAAGTCCCTTAAAAATTTTCCAATTTTTGTCCCAATTCTTCCCATTCCCATTGAAACTTTTCAAATCCCTCTCAAAATTGTTGAAATTCTGTTGAAGCTTTTAAAATTCTCTCTAGAATTTTCAAAATCCATGTCCACATGTTCACAATTTCACGTCAAAAAATGGCTAAAATTCCAGTTGAAATTTTTTCAAAGTCCCTGAAAAGTTTTCCAATTTTTGTCCCAATTCTTCCCATTCCCATTGAAACTTTTCAAATCCCTCTCAAAATTGTTGAAATTCTCTTGAAGCTTTTAAAATTCTCTCTAGAATTTTCAAAATCCACTTCAACATGTTTACAATTTCACTTAAAAAAATGGCTAAAATTCCAGTTGAAATTTTTTCAAAGTCCCTGAAAAATTTTCCAATTTTTGTCCCAATTCTTCCCATTCCCATTGAAACTTTTCAAATCCCTCTCAAAATTGTAGAAATTCTCTTGAAGCTTTTAAAATTCTCTCTAGAATTTTCAAAATCCATGTCCACATGTTTACAATTTCACATCAAAAAATGGCTAAAATTCCAGTTGAAATTTTTTCAAAGTCCCTGAAAAGTTTTCCAATTTTTGTCCCAATTCTTCCCATTCCCATTGAAACTTTTCAAATCCCTCTCAAAATTGTAGAAATTCTCTTGAAGCTTTTAAAATTCTCTCTAGAATTTTCAAAATCCATGTCCACATGTTTACAATTTCACATCAAAAAATGGCTAAAATTCCAGTTGAAATTTTTTCAAAGTCCCTGAAAAATTTTCCAATTTTTGTCCCAATTCTTCCCATTCCCATTGAAACTTTTCAAATCCCTCTCAAAATTGTTGAAATTCTCTTGAAGCTTTTAAAATTCTCTCTAGAATTTTCAAAATCCATGTCCACATGTTTACAATTTCACGTCAAAAAATTGCTAAAATTCCAGTTGAAATTTTTTCAAAGTCCCTTAAAAATTTTCCAATTTTTGTCCCAATTCTTCCCATTCCCATTGAAACTTTTCAAATCCCTCTCAAAATTGTAGAAATTCTGTTGAAGCTTTTAAAATTCTCTCTAGAATTTTCAAAATCCATGTCCACATGTTTACAATTTCACGTCAAAAAATGGCTAAAATTCCAGTTGAAATTTTTTCAAAGTCCCTTAAAAGTTTTCCAATTTTTGTCCCAATTCTTCCCATTCCCATTGAAACTTTTCAAATCCCTCTCAAAATTGTTGAAATTCTGTTGAAGCTTTTAAAATTCTCTCTAGAATTTTCAAAATCCATGGCCACATGTTTACAATTTCACGTCAAAAAATGGCTAAAATTCCAGTTGAAATTTTTTCAAAGTCCCTTAAGCGTTTTCCAATTTTTGTCCCAATTCTTCCCATTCCCATTGAAACTTTTCAAATCCCTCTCAAAATTGTAGAAATTCTCTTGAAGCTTTTAAAATTCTCTCTAGAATTTTCAAAATCCATGTCCACATGTTTACAATTTCACATAAAAAATGGCTAAAATTCCAGTTGAAATTTTTTCAAAGTCCCTTAAAAATTTTCCAATTTTTGTCCCAATTCTTCCCATTCCCATTGAAACTTTTCAAATCCCTCTCAAAATTGTAGAAATTCTCTTGAAGCTTTTAAAATTCTCTCTAGAATTTTCAAAATCCATGTCCACATGTTTACAATTTCACGTCAAAAAATGGCTAAAATTCCAGTTGAAATTTTTTCAAAGTCCCTGAAAAATTTTCCAATTTTTGTCCCAATTCTTCCCATTCCCATTGAAACTTTTCAAATCCCTCTCAAAATTGTTGAAATTCTCTTGAAGCTTTTAAAATTCTCTCTAGAATTTTCAAAATCCATGGCCACATGTTTACAATTTCACGTCAAAAAATTGCTAAAATTCCAGTTGAAATTTTTTCAAAGTCCCTTAAAAGTTTTCCAATTTTTGTCCCAATTCTTCCCATTCCCATTGAAACTTTTCAAATCCCTCTCAAAATTGTTGAAATTCTCTTGAAGCTTTTAAAATTCTCTCTAGAATTTTCAAAATCCATGTCCACATGTTTACAATTTCACGTCAAAAAATGGCTAAAATTCCAGTTGAAATTTTTTCAAAGTCCCTTAAAAATTTTCCAATTTTTGTCCCAATTCTTCCCATTCCCATTGAAACTTTTCAAATCCCTCTCAAAATTGTTGAAATTCTCTTGAAGCTTTTAAAATTCTCTCTAGAATTTTCAAAATCCACTTCAACATGTTTACAATTTCACATCAAAAAATGGCTAAAATTCCAGTTGAAATTTTTTCAAAGTCCCTTAAAAATTTTCCAAGTTTTGTCCCAATTCTTCCCATTCCCATTGAAACTTTTCAAATCCCTCTCAAAATTGTTGAAATTCTGTTGAAGCTTTTAAAATTCTCTCTAGAATTTTCAAAATCCATGTCCACATGTTTACAATTTCACGTCAAAAAATGGCTAAAATTCCAGTTGAAATTTTTTCAAAGTCCCTTAAAAATTTTCCAATTTTTGTCCCAATTCTTCTCATTCCCATTGAAACTTTTCAAATCCCTCTACAAATTGTTGAAATTCTCTTGGAGCTTTTAAAATTCTCTCTAGAATTTTCAAAATCCACTTCAACATGTTTACAATTTCACGTCAAAAAATGGCTAAAATTCCAGTTGAAATTTTTTCAAAGTCCCTGAAAAATTTTCCAATTTTTGTCCCAATTCTTCCCATTCCCATTGAAACTTTTCAAATCCCTCTCAAAATTGTTGAAATTCTCTTGAAGCTTTTAAAATTCTCTCTAGAATTTTCAAAATCCACTTCAACATGTTTACAATTTCACTTAAAAAAATGGCTAAAATTCCAGTTGAAATTTTTTCAAAGTCCCTGAAAAATTTTCCAATTTTTGTCCCAATTCTTCCCATTCCCATTGAAACTTTTCAAATCCCTCTCAAAATTGTAGAAATTCTCTTGAAGCTTTTAAAATTCTCTCTAGAATTTTCAAAATCCATGTCCACATGTTTACAATTTCACATCAAAAAATGGCTAAAATTCCAGTTGAAATTTTTTCAAAGTCCCTGAAAAATTTTCCAATTTTTGTCCCAATTCTTCCCATTCCCATTGAAACTTTTCAAATCCCTCTCAAAATTGTAGAAATTCTCTTGAAGCTTTTAAAATTCTCTCTAGAATTTTCAAAATCCATGTCCACATGTTTACAATTTCACATCAAAAAATGGCTAAAATTCCAGTTGAAATTTTTTCAAAGTCCCTGAAAAATTTTCCAATTTTTGTCCCAATTCTTCCCATTCCCATTGAAACTTTTCAAATCCCTCTCAAAATTGTTGAAATTCTCTTGAAGCTTTTAAAATTCTCTCTAGAATTTTCAAAATCCATGGCCACATGTTTACAATTTCACGTCAAAAAATGGCTAAAATTCCAGTTGAAATTTTTTCAAAGTCCCTTAAAAATTTTCCAATTTTTGTCCCAATTCTTCCCATTCCCATTGAAACTTTTCAAATCCCTCTCAAAATTGTTGAAATTCTCTTGAAGCTTTTAAAATTCTCTCTAGAATTTTCAAAATCCATGTCCACATGTTTACAATTTCACGTCAAAAAATGGCTAAAATTCCAGTTGAAATTTTTTCAAAGTCCCTTAAAAGTTTTCCAATTTTTGTCCCAATTCTTCCCATTCCCATTGAAACTTTTCAAATCCCTCTCAAAATTGTTGAAATTCTCTTGAAGCTTTTAAAATTCTCTCTAGAATTTTCAAAATCCATGGCCACATGTTTACAATTTCACGTCAAAAAATGGCTAAAATTCCAGTTGAAATTTTTTCAAAGTCCCTTAAAAATTTTCCAATTTTTGTCCCAATTCTTCCCATTCCCATTGAAACTTTTCAAATCCCTCTCAAAATTGTTGAAATTCTCTTGAAGCTTTTAAAATTCTCTCTAGAATTTTCAAAATCCACTTCAACATGTTTACAATTTCACGTCAAAAAATGGCTAAAATTCCAGTTGAAATTTTTTCAAAGTCCCTTAAAAATTTTCCAATTTTTGTCCCAATTCTTCCCATTCCCATTGAAACTTTTCAAATCCCTCTCAAAATTGTTGAAATTCTCTTGAAGCTTTTAAAATTCTCTCTAGAATTTTCAAAATCCATGTCCACATGTTTACAATTTCACGTCAAAAAATGGCTAAAATTCCAGTTGAAATTTTTTCAAAGTCCCTTAAAAGTTTTCCAATTTTTGTCCCAATTCTTCCCATTCCCATTGAAACTTTTCAAATCCCTCTCAAAATTGTTGAAATTCTCTTGAAGCTTTTAAAATTCTCTCTAGAATTTTCAAAATCCATGGCCACATGTTTACAATTTCACATCAAAAAATGGCTAAAATTCCAGTTGAAATTTTTTCAAAGTCCCTTAAAAATTTTCCAATTTTTGTCCCAATTCTTCCCATTCCCATTGAAACTTTTCAAATCCCTCTCAAAATTGTTGAAATTCTCTTGAAGCTTTTAAAATTCTCTCTAGAATTTTCAAAATCCATGTCCACATGTTTACAATTTCACATAAAAAAATTGCTAAATTCCAGTTGAAATTTTTTCAAAGTCCCTTAAAAATTTTCCAATTTTTGTCCCAATTCTTCCCATTCCCATTGAAACTTTTCAAATCCCTCTCAAAATTGTTGAAATTCTGTTGAAGCTTTTAAAATTCTCTCTAGAATTTTCAAAATCCATGTCCACATGTTTACAATTTCACGTCAAAAAATGGCTAAAATTCCAGTTGAAATTTTTTCAAAGTCCCTGAAAAATTTTCCAATTTTTGTCCCAATTCTTCCCATTCCCATTGAAACTTTTCAAATCCATCTCAAAATTGTTGAAATTCTGTTGAAGCTTTTAAAATTCTCTCTAGAATTTTCAAAATCCATGTCCACATGTTTACAATTTCACGTCAAAAAATGGCTAAAATTCCAGTTGAAATTTTTTCAAAGTCCCTGAAAAATTTTCCAATTTTTGTCCCAATTCTTCCCATTCCCATTGAAACTTTTCAAATCCCTCTCAAAATTGTTGAAATTCTGTTGAAGCTTTTAAAATTCTCTCTAGAATTTTCAAAATCCATGTCCACATGTTTACAATTTCACTTAAAAAAATGGCTAAAATTCCAGTTGAAATTTTTTCAAAGTCCCTGAAAAATTTTCCAATTTTTGTCCCAATTCTTCCCATTCCCATTGAAACTTTTCAAATCCCTCTCAAAATTGTAGAAATTCTCTTGAAGCTTTTAAAATTCTCTCTAGAATTTTCAAAATCCATGTCCACATGTTTACAATTTCACATCAAAACATGGCTAAAATTCCAGTTGAAATTTTTTCAAAGTCCCTTAAAAATTTTCCAATTTTTGTCCCAATTCTTCCCATTCCCATTGAAACTTTTCAAATCCCTCTCAAAATTGTAGAAATTCTCTTGAAGCTTTTAAAATTCTCTCTAGAATTTTCAAAATCCATGTCCACATGTTTACAATTTCACATCAAAAAATGGCTAAAATTCCAGTTGAAATTTTTTCAAAGTCCCTGAAAAATTTTCCAATTTTTGTCCCAATTCTTCCCATTCCCATTGAAACTTTTCAAATCCCTCTCAAAATTGTTGAAATTCTCTTGAAGCTTTTAAAATTCTCTCTAGAATTTTCAAAATCCATGGCCACATGTTTACAATTTCACGTCAAAAAATGGCTAAAATTCCAGTTGAAATTTTTTCAAAGTCCCTTAAAAATTTTCCAATTTTTGTCCCAATTCTTCCCATTCCCATTGAAACTTTTCAAATCCCTCTCAAAATTGTTGAAATTCTCTTGAAGCTTTTAAAATTCTCTCTAGAATTTTCAAAATCCATGTCCACATGTTTACAATTTCACGTCAAAAAATGGCTAAAATTCCAGTTGAAATTTTTTCAAAGTCCCTTAAAAATTTTCCAATTTTTGTCCCAATTCTTCCCATTCCCATTGAAACTTTTCAAATCCCTCTCAAAATTGTTCAAATTCTGTTGAAGCTTTTAAAATTCTCTCTAGAATTTTCAAAATCCACTTCAACATGTTTACAATTTCACGTCAAAAAATGGCTAAAATTCCAGTTGAAATTTTTTCAAAGTCCCTTAAAAATTTTCCAATTTTTGTCCCAATTCTTCCCATTCCCATTGAAACTTTTCAAATCCCTCTCAAAATTGTTGAAATTCTGTTGAAGCTTTTAAAATTCTCTCTAGAATTTTCAAAATCCATGTCCACATGTTTACAATTTCACGTCAAAAAATGGCTAAAATTCCAGTTGAAATTTTTTCAAAGTCCCTGAAAAATTTTCCAATTTTTGTCGCAATTCTTCCCATTCCCATTGAAACTTTTCAAATCCCTCTCAAAATTGTAGAAATTCTCTTGAAGCTTTTAAAATTCTCTCTAGAATTTTCAAAATCCATGTCCACATGTTTACAATTTCACGTCAAAAAATGGCTAAAATTCCAGTTGAAATTTTTTCAAAGTCCCTTAAAAATTTTCCAATTTTTGTCCCAATTCTTCCCATTCCCATTGAAACTTTTCAAATCCCTCTCAAAATTGTTGAAATTCTGTTGAAGCTTTTAAAATTCTCTCTAGAATTTTCAAAATCCATGTCCACATGTTCACAATTTCACGTCAAAAAATGGCTAAAATTCCAGTTGAAATTTTTTCAAAGTCCCTGAAAAGTTTTCCAATTTTTGTCCCAATTCTTCCCATTCCCATTGAAACTTTTCAAATCCCTCTCAAAATTGTTGAAATTCTCTTGAAGCTTTTAAAATTCTCTCTAGAATTTTCAAAATCCATGTCCACATGTTTACAATTTCACGTCAAAAAATGGCTAAAATTCCAGTTGAAATTTTTTCAAAGTCCCTTAAAAATTTTCCAATTTTTGTCCCAATTCTTCCCATTCCCATTGAAACTTTTCAAATCCCTCTCAAAATTGTTGAAATTCTGTTGAAGCTTTTAAAATTCTCTCTAGAATTTTCAAAATCCACTTCAACATGTTTACAATTTCACGTCAAAAAATGGCTAAAATTCCAGTTGAAATTTTTTCAAAGTCCCTTAAAAATTTTCCAATTTTTGTCCCAATTCTTCCCATTCCCATTGAAACTTTTCAAATCCCTCTCAAAATTGTTGAAATTCTCTTGAAGCTTTTAAAATTCTCTCTAGAATTTTCAAAATCCATGTCCACATGTTTACAATTTCACGTCAAAAAATGGCTAAAATTCCAGTTGAAATTTTTTCAAAGTCCCTTAAAAGTTTTCCAATTTTTGTCCCAGTTCTTCCCATTCCCATTGAAACTTTTCAAATCCCTCTCAAAATTGTTGAAATTCTGTTGAAGCTTTTAAAATTCTCTCTAGAATTTTCAAAATCCATGTCCACATGTTTACAATTTCACGTCAAAAAATGGCTAAAATTCCAGTTGAAATTTTTTCAAAGTCCCTTAAAAATTTTCCAATTTTTGTCCCAATTCTTCCCATTCCCATTGAAACTTTTCAAATCCCTCTCAAAATTGTTGAAATTCTCTTGAAGCTTTTAAAATTCTCTCTAGAATTTTCAAAATCCACTTCAACATGTTTACAATTTCACGTCAAAAAATGGCTAAAATTCCAGTTGAAATTTTTTCAAAGTCCCTTAAAAATTTTCCAATTTTTGTCCCAATTCTTCCCATTCCCATTGAAACTTTTCAAATCCCTCTCCAAATTGTTGAAATTCTCTTGAAGCTTTTAAAATTCTCTCTAGAATTTTCAAAATCCATGGCCACATGTTTACAATTTCACATCAAAAAATGGCTAAAATTCCAGTTGAAATTTTTTCAAAGTCCCTGAAAAATTTTCCAATTTTTGTCCCAATTCTTCCCATTCCCATTGAAACTTTTCAAATCCCTCTCAAAATTGTTGAAATTCTCTTGAAGCTTTTAAAATTCTCTCTAGAATTTTCAAAATCCACTTCAACATGTTTACAATTTCACTTAAAAAAATGGCTAAAATTCCAGTTGAAATTTTTTCAAAGTCCCTGAAAAATTTTCCAATTTTTGTCCCAATTCTTCCCATTCCCATTGAAACTTTTCAAATCCCTCTCAAAATTGTAGAAATTCTCTTGAAGCTTTTAAAATTCTCTCTAGAATTTTCAAAATCCATGTCCACATGTTTACAATTTCACGTCAAAAAATTGCTAAATTCCAGTGGAAATTTTTTCAAAGTCCCTTCAAAATTTTCCAATTTTTGTCCCAATTCTTCCCATTCCCATTGAAACTTTTCAAATCCCTCTCAAAATTGTAGAAATTCTCTTGAAGCTTTTAAAATTCTCTCTAGAATTTTCAAAATCCATGTCCACATGTTTACAATTTCACGTCAAAAAATGGCTAAAATTCCAGTTGAAATTTTTTCAAAGTCCCTTAAATTTTTCCAATTTTTGTCCCAATTCTTCCCATTCCCATTGAAACTTTTCAAATCCCTCTCAAAATTGTTGAAATTCTCTTGAAACTTTTAAAATTCTCTCTAGAATTTTCAAAATCCATGTCCACATGTTTACAATTTCACATAAAAAATTGCTAAAATTCCAGTTGAAATTTTTTCAAAGTCCCTGAAAAGTTTTCCAATTTTTGTCCCAATTCTTCCCATTCCCATTGAAACTTTTCAAATCCCTCTCCAAATTGTTGAAATTCTCTTGAAGCTTTTAAAATTCTCTCTAGAATTTTCAAAATCCACTTCAACATGTTTACAATTTCACGTCAAAAAATTGCTAAAATTCCAGTTGAAATTTTTTCAAAGTCCCTTAAAAGTTTTCCAATTTTTGTCCCAATTCTTCCCATTCCCATTGAAACTTTTCAAATCCCTCTCAAAATTGTTGAAATTCTCTTGGAGCTTTTAAAATTCTCTCTAGAATTTTCAAAATCCATGTCCACATGTTTACAATTTCACGTCAAAAAATGGCTAAAATTCCAGTTGAAATTTTTTCAAAGTCCCTTAAAAATTTTCCATTTTTTGTCCCAATTCTTCCCATTCCCATTGAAACTTTTCAAATCCCTCTCAAAATTGTTGAAATTCTGTTGAAGCTTTTAAAATTCTCTCTAGAATTTTCAAAATCCACTTCAACATGTTTACAATTTCACGTCAAAAAATGGCTAAAATTCCAGTTGAAATTTTTTCAAAGTCCCTTAAAAATTTTCCAATTTTTGTCCCAATTCTTCCCATTCCCATTGAAACTTTTCAAATCCCTCTCAAAATTGTTGAAATTCTCTTGAAGCTTTTAAAATTCTCTCTAGAATTTTCAAAATCCACTTCAACATGTTTACAATTTCACGTCAAAAAATGGCTAAAATTCCAGTTGAAATTTTTTCAAAGTCCCTTAAAAATTTTCCAATTTTTGTCCCAATTCTTCCCATTCCCATTGAAACTTTTCAAATCCCTCTCAAAATTGTTGAAATTCTCTTGAAGCTTTTAAAATTCTCTCTAGAATTTTCAAAATCCATGGCCACATGTTTACAATTTCACGTCAAAAAATGGCTAAAATTCCAGTTGAAATTTTTTCAAAGTCCCTGAAAAATTTTCCAATTTTTGTCCCAATTCTTCCCATTCCCATTGAAACTTTTCAAATCCCTCTCAAAATTGTTGAAATTCTCTTGAAGCTTTTAAAATTCTCTCTAGAATTTTCAAAATCCACTTCAACATGTTTACAATTTCACGTCAAAAAATGGCTAAAATTCCAGTTGAAATTTTTTCAAAGTCCCTTAAAAATTTTCCAATTTTTGTCCCAATTCTTCCCATTCCCATTGAAACTTTTCAAATCCCTCTCAAAATTGTAGAAATTCTGTTGAAGCTTTTAAAATTCTCTCTAGAATTTTCAAAATCCATGTCCACATGTTTACAATTTCACGTCAAAAAATGGCTAAAATTCCAGTTGAAATTTTTTCAAAGTCCCTTAAAAGTTTTCCAATTTTTGTCCCAATTCTTCCCATTCCCATTGAAACTTTTCAAATCCCTCTCAAAATTGTTGAAATTCTCTTGAAGCTTTTAAAATTCTCTCTAGAATTTTCAAAATCCATGGCCACATGTTTACAATTTCACATCAAAAAATGGCTAAAATTCCAGTTGAAATTTTTTCAAAGTCCCTTAAAAATTTTCCAATTTTTGTCCCAATTCTTCCCATTCCCATTGAAACTTTTCAAATCCCTCTCAAAATTGTTGAAATTCTCTTGAAGCTTTTAAAATTCTCTCTAGAATTTTCAAAATCCATGTCCACATGTTTACAATTTCACATAAAAAAATTGCTAAATTCCAGTTGAAATTTTTTCAAAGTCCCTTAAAAATTTTCCAATTTTTGTCCCAATTCTTCCCATTCCCATTGAAACTTTTCAAATCCCTCTCAAAATTGTTGAAATTCTGTTGAAGCTTTTAAAATTCTCTCTAGAATTTTCAAAATCCATGTCCACATGTTTACAATTTCACGTCAAAAAATGGCTAAAATTCCAGTTGAAATTTTTTCAAAGTCCCTGAAAAATTTTCCAATTTTTGTCCCAATTCTTCCCATTCCCATTGAAACTTTTCAAATCCATCTCAAAATTGTTGAAATTCTGTTGAAGCTTTTAAAATTCTCTCTAGAATTTTCAAAATCCATGTCCACATGTTTACAATTTCACGTCAAAAAATGGCTAAAATTCCAGTTGAAATTTTTTCAAAGTCCCTGAAAAATTTTCCAATTTTTGTCCCAATTCTTCCCATTCCCATTGAAACTTTTCAAATCCCTCTCAAAATTGTTGAAATTCTGTTGAAGCTTTTAAAATTCTCTCTAGAATTTTCAAAATCCATGTCCACATGTTTACAATTTCACTTAAAAAAATGGCTAAAATTCCAGTTGAAATTTTTTCAAAGTCCCTGAAAAATTTTCCAATTTTTGTCCCAATTCTTCCCATTCCCATTGAAACTTTTCAAATCCCTCTCAAAATTGTAGAAATTCTCTTGAAGCTTTTAAAATTCTCTCTAGAATTTTCAAAATCCATGTCCACATGTTTACAATTTCACATCAAAACATGGCTAAAATTCCAGTTGAAATTTTTTCAAAGTCCCTTAAAAATTTTCCAATTTTTGTCCCAATTCTTCCCATTCCCATTGAAACTTTTCAAATCCCTCTCAAAATTGTTGAAATTCTCTTGAAGCTTTTAAAATTCTCTCTAGAATTTTCAAAATCCATGTCCACATGTTTACAATTTCACATCAAAAAATGGCTAAAATTCCAGTTGAAATTTTTTCAAAGTCCCTGAAAAATTTTCCAATTTTTGTCCCAATTCTTCCCATTCCCATTGAAACTTTTCAAATCCCTCTCAAAATTGTTGAAATTCTCTTGAAGCTTTTAAAATTCTCTCTAGAATTTTCAAAATCCATGGCCACATGTTTACAATTTCACGTCAAAAAATGGCTAAAATTCCAGTTGAAATTTTTTCAAAGTCCCTTAAAAATTTTCCAATTTTTGTCCCAATTCTTCCCATTCCCATTGAAACTTTTCAAATCCCTCTCAAAATTGTTGAAATTCTCTTGAAGCTTTTAAAATTCTCTCTAGAATTTTCAAAATCCATGTCCACATGTTTACAATTTCACGTCAAAAAATGGCTAAAATTCCAGTTGAAATTTTTTCAAAGTCCCTTAAAAATTTTCCAATTTTTGTCCCAATTCTTCCCATTCCCATTGAAACTTTTCAAATCCCTCTCAAAATTGTTCAAATTCTGTTGAAGCTTTTAAAATTCTCTCTAGAATTTTCAAAATCCACTTCAACATGTTTACAATTTCACGTCAAAAAATGGCTAAAATTCCAGTTGAAATTTTTTCAAAGTCCCTTAAAAATTTTCCAATTTTTGTCCCAATTCTTCCCATTCCCATTGAAACTTTTCAAATCCCTCTCAAAATTGTTGAAATTCTGTTGAAGCTTTTAAAATTCTCTCTAGAATTTTCAAAATCCATGTCCACATGTTTACAATTTCACGTCAAAAAATGGCTAAAATTCCAGTTGAAATTTTTTCAAAGTCCCTGAAAAATTTTCCAATTTTTGTCGCAATTCTTCCCATTCCCATTGAAACTTTTCAAATCCCTCTCAAAATTGTAGAAATTCTCTTGAAGCTTTTAAAATTCTCTCTAGAATTTTCAAAATCCATGTCCACATGTTTACAATTTCACGTCAAAAAATGGCTAAAATTCCAGTTGAAATTTTTTCAAAGTCCCTTAAAAATTTTCCAATTTTTGTCCCAATTCTTCCCATTCCCATTGAAACTTTTCAAATCCCTCTCAAAATTGTTGAAATTCTGTTGAAGCTTTTAAAATTCTCTCTAGAATTTTCAAAATCCATGTCCACATGTTCACAATTTCACGTCAAAAAATGGCTAAAATTCCAGTTGAAATTTTTTCAAAGTCCCTGAAAAGTTTTCCAATTTTTGTCCCAATTCTTCCCATTCCCATTGAAACTTTTCAAATCCCTCTCAAAATTGTTGAAATTCTCTTGAAGCTTTTAAAATTCTCTCTAGAATTTTCAAAATCCATGTCCACATGTTTACAATTTCACGTCAAAAAATGGCTAAAATTCCAGTTGAAATTTTTTCAAAGTCCCTTAAAAATTTTCCAATTTTTGTCCCAATTCTTCCCATTCCCATTGAAACTTTTCAAATCCCTCTCAAAATTGTTGAAATTCTGTTGAAGCTTTTAAAATTCTCTCTAGAATTTTCAAAATCCACTTCAACATGTTTACAATTTCACGTCAAAAAATGGCTAAAATTCCAGTTGAAATTTTTTCAAAGTCCCTTAAAAATTTTCCAATTTTTGTCCCAATTCTTCCCATTCCCATTGAAACTTTTCAAATCCCTCTCAAAATTGTTGAAATTCTCTTGAAGCTTTTAAAATTCTCTCTAGAATTTTCAAAATCCATGTCCACATGTTTACAATTTCACGTCAAAAAATGGCTAAAATTCCAGTTGAAATTTTTTCAAAGTCCCTTAAAAGTTTTCCAATTTTTGTCCCAGTTCTTCCCATTCCCATTGAAACTTTTCAAATCCCTCTCAAAATTGTTGAAATTCTGTTGAAGCTTTTAAAATTCTCTCTAGAATTTTCAAAATCCATGTCCACATGTTTACAATTTCACGTCAAAAAATGGCTAAAATTCCAGTTGAAATTTTTTCAAAGTCCCTTAAAAATTTTCCAATTTTTGTCCCAATTCTTCCCATTCCCATTGAAACTTTTCAAATCCCTCTCAAAATTGTTGAAATTCTCTTGAAGCTTTTAAAATTCTCTCTAGAATTTTCAAAATCCACTTCAACATGTTTACAATTTCACGTCAAAAAATGGCTAAAATTCCAGTTGAAATTTTTTCAAAGTCCCTTAAAAATTTTCCAATTTTTGTCCCAATTCTTCCCATTCCCATTGAAACTTTTCAAATCCCTCTCCAAATTGTTGAAATTCTCTTGAAGCTTTTAAAATTCTCTCTAGAATTTTCAAAATCCATGGCCACATGTTTACAATTTCACATCAAAAAATGGCTAAAATTCCAGTTGAAATTTTTTCAAAGTCCCTGAAAAATTTTCCAATTTTTGTCCCAATTCTTCCCATTCCCATTGAAACTTTTCAAATCCCTCTCAAAATTGTTGAAATTCTCTTGAAGCTTTTAAAATTCTCTCTAGAATTTTCAAAATCCACTTCAACATGTTTACAATTTCACTTAAAAAAATGGCTAAAATTCCAGTTGAAATTTTTTCAAAGTCCCTGAAAAATTTTCCAATTTTTGTCCCAATTCTTCCCATTCCCATTGAAACTTTTCAAATCCCTCTCAAAATTGTAGAAATTCTCTTGAAGCTTTTAAAATTCTCTCTAGAATTTTCAAAATCCATGTCCACATGTTTACAATTTCACGTCAAAAAATTGCTAAATTCCAGTGGAAATTTTTTCAAAGTCCCTTCAAAATTTTCCAATTTTTGTCCCAATTCTTCCCATTCCCATTGAAACTTTTCAAATCCCTCTCAAAATTGTAGAAATTCTCTTGAAGCTTTTAAAATTCTCTCTAGAATTTTCAAAATCCATGTCCACATGTTTACAATTTCACGTCAAAAAATGGCTAAAATTCCAGTTGAAATTTTTTCAAAGTCCCTTAAATTTTTCCAATTTTTGTCCCAATTCTTCCCATTCCCATTGAAACTTTTCAAATCCCTCTCAAAATTGTTGAAATTCTCTTGAAACTTTTAAAATTCTCTCTAGAATTTTCAAAATCCATGTCCACATGTTTACAATTTCACATAAAAAATTGCTAAAATTCCAGTTGAAATTTTTTCAAAGTCCCTGAAAAGTTTTCCAATTTTTGTCCCAATTCTTCCCATTCCCATTGAAACTTTTCAAATCCCTCTCCAAATTGTTGAAATTCTCTTGAAGCTTTTAAAATTCTCTCTAGAATTTTCAAAATCCACTTCAACATGTTTACAATTTCACGTCAAAAAATTGCTAAAATTCCAGTTGAAATTTTTTCAAAGTCCCTTAAAAGTTTTCCAATTTTTGTCCCAATTCTTCCCATTCCCATTGAAACTTTTCAAATCCCTCTCAAAATTGTTGAAATTCTCTTGGAGCTTTTAAAATTCTCCCTAGAATTTTCAAAATCCATGTCCACATGTTTACAATTTCACGTCAAAAAATGGCTAAAATTCCAGTTGAAATTTTTTCAAAGTCCCTTAAAAATTTTCCATTTTTTGTCCCAATTCTTCCCATTCCCATTGAAACTTTTCAAATCCCTCTCAAAATTGTTGAAATTCTGTTGAAGCTTTTAAAATTCTCTCTAGAATTTTCAAAATCCACTTCAACATGTTTACAATTTCACGTCAAAAAATGGCTAAAATTCCAGTTGAAATTTTTTCAAAGTCCCTTAAAAATTTTCCAATTTTTGTCCCAATTCTTCCCATTCCCATTGAAACTTTTCAAATCCCTCTCAAAATTGTTGAAATTCTCTTGAAGCTTTTAAAATTCTCTCTAGAATTTTCAAAATCCACTTCAACATGTTTACAATTTCACGTCAAAAAATGGCTAAAATTCCAGTTGAAATTTTTTCAAAGTCCCTTAAAAATTTTCCAATTTTTGTCCCAATTCTTCCCATTCCCATTGAAACTTTTCAAATCCCTCTCAAAATTGTTGAAATTCTCTTGAAGCTTTTAAAATTCTCTCTAGAATTTTCAAAATCCATGGCCACATGTTTACAATTTCACGTCAAAAAATGGCTAAAATTCCAGTTGAAATTTTTTCAAAGTCCCTGAAAAATTTTCCAATTTTTGTCCCAATTCTTCCCATTCCCATTGAAACTTTTCAAATCCCTCTCAAAATTGTTGAAATTCTCTTGAAGCTTTTAAAATTCTCTCTAGAATTTTCAAAATCCACTTCAACATGTTTACAATTTCACGTCAAAAAATGGCTAAAATTCCAGTTGAAATTTTTTCAAAGTCCCTTAAAAATTTTCCAATTTTTGTCCCAATTCTTCCCATTCCCATTGAAACTTTTCAAATCCCTCTCAAAATTGTTGAAATTCTCTTGAAGCTTTTAAAATTCTCTCTAGAATTTTCAAAATCCATGTCCACATGTTTACAATTTCACATAAAAAAATGGCTAAAATTCCAGTTGAAATTTTTTCAAAGTCCCTTAAAAATTTTCCAATTTTTGTCCCAATTCTTCCCATTCCCATTGAAACTTTTCAAATCCCTCTCAAAATTGTTGAAATTCTCTTGAAGCTTTTAAAATTCTCTCTAGAATTTTCAAAATCCATGTCCACATGTTTACAATTTCACGTCAAAAAATTGCTAAATTCCAGTGGAAATTTTTTCAAAGTCCCTTCAAAATTTTCCAATTTTTGTCCCAATTCTTCCCATTCCCATTGAAACTTTTCAAATCCCTCTCAAAATTGTTGAAATTCTCTTGAAGCTTTTAAAATTCTCTCTAGAATTTTCAAAATCCATGTCCACATGTTTACAATTTCACGTCAAAAAATGGCTAAAATTCCAGTTGAAATTTTTTCAAAGTCCCTTAAATTTTTCCAATTTTTGTCCCAATTCTTCCCATTCCCATTGAAACTTTTCAAATCCCTCTCAAAATTGTTGAAATTCTCTTGAAACTTTTAAAATTCTCTCTAGAATTTTCAAAATCCATGTCCACATGTTTACAATTTCACATAAAAAATTGCTAAAATTCCAGTTGAAATTTTTTCAAAGTCCCTGAAAAGTTTTCCAATTTTTGTCCCAATTCTTCCCATTCCCATTGAAACTTTTCAAATCCCTCTCCAAATTGTTGAAATTCTCTTGAAGCTTTTAAAATTCTCTCTAGAATTTTCAAAATCCACTTCAACATGTTTACAATTTCACGTCAAAAAATTGCTAAAATTCCAGTTGAAATTTTTTCAAAGTCCCTTAAAAGTTTTCCAATTTTTGTCCCAATTCTTCCCATTCCCATTGAAACTTTTCAAATCCCTCTCAAAATTGTTGAAATTCTCTTGGAGCTTTTAAAATTCTCTCTAGAATTTTCAAAATCCATGTCCACATGTTTACAATTTCACGTCAAAAAATGGCTAAAATTCCAGTTGAAATTTTTTCAAAGTCCCTTAAAAATTTTCCATTTTTTGTCCCAATTCTTCCCATTCCCATTGAAACTTTTCAAATCCCTCTCAAAATTGTTGAAATTCTGTTGAAGCTTTTAAATTCTCTCTAGAATTTTCAAAATCCACTTCAACATGTTTACAATTTCACGTCAAAAAATGGCTAAAATTCCAGTTGAAATTTTTTCAAAGTCCCTTAAAAATTTTCCAATTTTTGTCCCAATTCTTCCCATTCCCATTGAAACTTTTCAAATCCCTCTCAAAATTGTTGAAATTCTCTTGAAGCTTTTAAAATTCTCTCTAGAATTTTCAAAATCCATGTCCACATGTTTACAATTTCACGTCAAAAAATGGCTAAAATTCCAGTTGAAATTTTTTCAAAGTCCCTTAAAAGTTTTCCAATTTTTGTCCCAATTTTTCCCATTCCCATTGAAACTTTTCAAATCCCTCTCAAAATTGTTGAAATTCTCTTGAAGCTTTTAAAATTCTCTCTAGAATTTTCAAAATCCATGTCCACATGTTTACAATTTCACATCAAAAAATGGCTAAAATTCCAGTTGAAATTTTTTCAAAGTCCCTTAAAAATTTTCCAATTTTTGTCCCAATTCTTCCCATTCCCATTGAAACTTTTCAAATCCCTCTCAAAATTGTTGAAATTCTGTTGAAGCTTTTAAAATTCTCTCTAGAATTTTCAAAATCCATGTCCACATGTTTACAATTTCACGTCAAAAAATGGCTAAAATTCCAGTTGAAATTTTTTCAAAGTCCCTTAAAAATTTTCCAATTTTTGTCCCAATTCTTCCCATTCCCATTGAAACTTTTCAAATCCCTCTCAAAATTGTTGAAATTCTGTTGAAGCTTTTAAAATTCTCTCTAGAATTTTCAAAATCCATGTCCACATGTTTACAATTTCACATAAAAAAATGGCTAAAATTCCAGTTGAAATTTTTTCAAAGTCCCTTAAAAATTTTCCAATTTTTGTCCCAATTCTTCCCATTCCCATTGAAACTTTTCAAATCCCTCTCAAAATTGTTGAAATTCTCTTGAAGCTTTTAAAATTCTCTCTAGAATTTTCAAAATCCATGGCCACATGTTTACAATTTCACATAAAAAAATTGCTAAATTCCAGTTGAAATTTTTTCAAAGTCCCTTAAAAGTTTTCCAATTTTTGTCCCAATTCTTCCCATTCCCATTGAAACTTTTCAAATCCCTCTCAAAATTGTTGAAATTCTGTTGAAGCTTTTAAAATTCTCTCTAGAATTTTCAAAATCCATGTCCACATGTTTACAATTTCACGTCAAAAAATGGCTAAAATTCCAGTTGAAATTTTTTCAAAGTCCCTTAAAAATTTTCCAATTTTTGTCCCAATTCTTCCCATTCCCATTGAAACTTTTCAAATCCCTCTCAAAATTGTTGAAATTCTCTTGAAGCTTTTAAAATTCTCTCTAGAATTTTCAAAATCCACTTCAACATGTTTACAATTTCACGTCAAAAAATGGCTAAAATTCCAGTTGAAATTTTTTCAAAGTCCCTTAAAAATTTTCCAATTTTTGTCCCAATTCTTCCCATTCCCATTGAAACTTTTCAAATCCCTCTCAAAATTGTTGAAATTCTGTTGAAGCTTTTAAAATTCTCTCTAGAATTTTCAAAATCCATGTCCACATGTTTACAATTTCACGTCAAAAAATGGCTAAAATTCCAGTTGAAATTTTTTCAAAGTCCCTTAAAAGTTTTCCAATTTTTGTCCCAATTTTTCCCATTCCCATTGAAACTTTTCAAATCCCTCTCAAAATTGTTGAAATTCTCTTGAAGCTTTTAAAATTCTCTCTAGAATTTTCAAAATCCATGTCCACATGTTTACAATTTCACATCAAAAAATGGCTAAAATTCCAGTTGAAATTTTTTCAAAGTCCCTGAAAAATTTTCCAATTTTTGTCCCAATTCTTCCCATTCCCATTGAAACTTTTCAAATCCCTCTCCAAATTGTTGAAATTCTCTTGAAGCTTTTAAAATTCTCTCTAGAATTTTCAAAATCCACTTCAACATGTTTACAATTTCACGTCAAAAAATGGCTAAAATTCCAGTTGAAATTTTTTCAAAGTCCCTTAAAAATTTTCCAATTTTTGTCCCAATTCTTCCCATTCCCATTGAAACTTTTCAAATCCCTCTCAAAATTGTTGAAATTCTCTTGAAGCTTTTAAAATTCTCTCTAGAATTTTCAAAATCCATGTCCACATGTTTACAATTTCACATAAAAAAATGGCTAAAATTCCAGTTGAAATTTTTTCAAAGTCCCTGAAAAATTTTCCAATTTTTGTCCCAATTCTTCCCATTCCCATTGAAACTTTTCAAATCCCTCTCAAAATTGTTGAAATTCTCTTGAAGCTTTTAAAATTCTCTCTAGAATTTTCAAAATCCATGTCCACATGTTTACAATTTCACGTCAAAAAATTGCTAAATTCCAGTGGAAATTTTTTCAAAGTCCCTTCAAAATTTTCCAATTTTTGTCCCAATTCTTCCCATTCCCATTGAAACTTTTCAAATCCCTCTCAAAATTGTTGAAATTCTCTTGAAGCTTTTAAAATTCTCTCTAGAATTTTCAAAATCCATGTCCACATGTTTACAATTTCACGTCAAAAAATGGCTAAAATTCCAGTTGAAATTTTTTCAAAGTCCCTTAAATTTTTCCAATTTTTGTCCCAATTCTTCCCATTCCCATTGAAACTTTTCAAATCCCTCTCAAAATTGTTGAAATTCTCTTGAAACTTTTAAAATTCTCTCTAGAATTTTCAAAATCCATGTCCACATGTTTACAATTTCACATAAAAATTGCTAAAATTCCAGTTGAAATTTTTTCAAAGTCCCTGAAAAGTTTTCCAATTTTTGTCCCAATTCTTCCCATTCCCATTGAAACTTTTCAAATCCCTCTCCAAATTGTTGAAATTCTCTTGAAGCTTTTAAAATTCTCTCTAGAATTTTCAAAATCCACTTCAACATGTTTACAATTTCACGTCAAAAAATTGCTAAAATTCCAGTTGAAATTTTTTCAAAGTCCCTTAAAAGTTTTCCAATTTTTGTCCCAATTCTTCCCATTCCCATTGAAACTTTTCAAATCCCTCTCAAAATTGTTGAAATTCTCTTGGAGCTTTTAAAATTCTCTCTAGAATTTTCAAAATCCATGTCCACATGTTTACAATTTCACGTCAAAAAATGGCTAAAATTCAGTTGAAATTTTTTCAAAGTCCCTTAAAAATTTTCCATTTTTTGTCCCAATTCTTCCCATTCCCATTGAAACTTTTCAAATCCCTCTCAAAATTGTTGAAATTCTGTTGAAGCTTTTAAAATTCTCTCTAGAATTTTCAAAATCCACTTCAACATGTTTACAATTTCACGTCAAAAAATGGCTAAAATTCCAGTTGAAATTTTTTCAAAGTCCCTTAAAAATTTTCCAATTTTTGTCCCAATTCTTCCCATTCCCATTGAAACTTTTCAAATCCCTCTCAAAATTGTTGAAATTCTCTTGAAGCTTTTAAAATTCTCTCTAGAATTTTCAAAATCCATGTCCACATGTTTACAATTTCACGTCAAAAAATGGCTAAAATTCCAGTTGAAATTTTTTCAAAGTCCCTTAAAAGTTTTCCAATTTTTGTCCCAATTTTTCCCATTCCCATTGAAACTTTTCAAATCCCTCTCAAAATTGTTGAAATTCTCTTGAAGCTTTTAAAATTCTCTCTAGAATTTTCAAAATCCATGTCCACATGTTTACAATTTCACATCAAAAAATGGCTAAAATTCCAGTTGAAATTTTTTCAAAGTCCCTTAAAAATTTTCCAATTTTTGTCCCAATTCTTCCCATTCCCATTGAAACTTTTCAAATCCCTCTCAAAATTGTTGAAATTCTGTTGAAGCTTTTAAAATTCTCTCTAGAATTTTCAAAATCCATGTCCACATGTTTACAATTTCACGTCAAAAAATGGCTAAAATTCCAGTTGAAATTTTTTCAAAGTCCCTTAAAAATTTTCCAATTTTTGTCCCAATTCTTCCCATTCCCATTGAAACTTTTCAAATCCCTCTCAAAATTGTTGAAATTCTGTTGAAGCTTTTAAAATTCTCTCTAGAATTTTCAAAATCCATGTCCACATGTTTACAATTTCACATAAAAAAATGGCTAAAATTCCAGTTGAAATTTTTTCAAAGTCCCTTAAAAATTTTCCAATTTTTGTCCCAATTCTTCCCATTCCCATTGAAACTTTTCAAATCCCTCTCAAAATTGTTGAAATTCTCTTGAAGCTTTTAAAATTCTCTCTAGAATTTTCAAAATCCATGGCCACATGTTTACAATTTCACATAAAAAATTGCTAAATTCCAGTTGAAATTTTTTCAAAGTCCCTTAAAAGTTTTCCAATTTTTGTCCCAATTCTTCCCATTCCCATTGAAACTTTTCAAATCCCTCTCAAAATTGTTGAAATTCTGTTGAAGCTTTTAAAATTCTCTCTAGAATTTTCAAAATCCATGTCCACATGTTTACAATTTCACGTCAAAAAATGGCTAAAATTCCAGTTGAAATTTTTTCAAAGTCCCTTAAAAATTTTCCAATTTTTGTCCCAATTCTTCCCATTCCCATTGAAACTTTTCAAATCCCTCTCAAAATTGTTGAAATTCTCTTGAAGCTTTTAAAATTCTCTCTAGAATTTTCAAAATCCACTTCAACATGTTTACAATTTCACGTCAAAAAATGGCTAAAATTCCAGTTGAAATTTTTTCAAAGTCCCTTAAAAATTTTCCAATTTTTGTCCCAATTCTTCCCATTCCCATTGAAACTTTTCAAATCCCTCTCAAAATTGTTGAAATTCTGTTGAAGCTTTTAAAATTCTCTCTAGAATTTTCAAAATCCATGTCCACATGTTTACAATTTCACGTCAAAAAATGGCTAAAATTCCAGTTGAAATTTTTTCAAAGTCCCTTAAAAATTTTCCAATTTTTGTCCCAATTCTTCCCATTCCCATTGAAACTTTTCAAATCCCTCTCAAAATTGTTGAAATTCTGTTGAAGCTTTTAAAATTCTCTCTAGAATTTTCAAAATCCATGTCCACATGTTTACAATTTCACATAAAAAAATGGCTAAAATTCCAGTTGAAATTTTTTCAAAGTCCCTTAAAAATTTTCCAATTTTTGTCCCAATTCTTCCCATTCCCATTGAAACTTTTCAAATCCCTCTCAAAATTGTTGAAATTCTCTTGAAGCTTTTAAAATTCTCTCTAGAATTTTCAAAATCCATGGCCACATGTTTACAATTTCACATAAAAAAATTGCTAAATTCCAGTTGAAATTTTTTCAAAGTCCCTTAAAAGTTTTCCAATTTTTGTCCCAATTCTTCCCATTCCCATTGAAACTTTTCAAATCCCTCTCAAAATTGTTGAAATTCTGTTGAAGCTTTTAAAATTCTCTCTAGAATTTTCAAAATCCATGTCCACATGTTTACAATTTCACGTCAAAAAATGGCTAAAATTCCAGTTGAAATTTTTTCAAAGTCCCTTAAAAATTTTCCAATTTTTGTCCCAATTCTTCCCATTCCCATTGAAACTTTTCAAATCCCTCTCAAAATTGTTGAAATTCTCTTGAAGCTTTTAAAATTCTCTCTAGAATTTTCAAAATCCATGGCCACATGTTTACAATTTCACGTCAAAAAATGGCTAAAATTCCAGTTGAAATTTTTTCAAAGTCCCTTAAAAGTTTTCCAATTTTTGTCCCAATTCTTCCCATTCCCATTGAAACTTTTCAAATCCCTCTCAAAATTGTTGAAATTCTCTTGAAACTTTTAAAATTCTCTCTAGAATTTTCAAAATCCATGTCCACATGTTTACAATTTCACATAAAAAATTGCTAAAATTCCAGTTGAAATTTTTTCAAAGTCCCTGAAAAATTTTCCAATTTTTGTCCCAATTCTTCCCATTCCCATTGAAACTTTTCAAATCCCTCTCAAAATTGTTGAAATTCTCTTGAAGCTTTTAAAATTCTCTCTAGAATTTTCAAAATCCATGGCCACATGTTTACAATTTCACATCAAAAAATGGCTAAAATTCCAGTTGAAATTTTTTCAAAGTCCCTTAAAAGTTTTCCAATTTTTGTCCCAATTCTTCCCATTCCCATTGAAACTTTTCAAATCCCTCTCAAAATTGTTGAAATTCTCTTGAAGCTTTTAAAATTCTCTCTAGAATTTTCAAAATCCATGTCCACATGTTTACAATTTCACGTCAAAAAATGGCTAAAATTCCAGTTGAAATTTTTTCAACGTCCCTTAAAAATTTTCCAATTTTTGTCCCAATTCTTCCCATTCCCATTGAAACTTTTCAAATCCCTCTCAAAATTGTTGAAATTCTGTTGAAGCTTTTAAAATTCTCTCTAGAATTTTCAAAATCCATGTCCACATGTTTACAATTTCACATAAAAAAATGGCTAAAATTCCAGTTGAAATTTTTTCAAAGTCCCTTAAAAATTTTCCAATTTTTGTCCCAATTCTTCCCATTCCCATTGAAACTTTTCAAATCCCTCTCAAAATTGTTGAAATTCTCTTGAAGCTTTTAAAATTCTCTCTAGAATTTTCAAAATCCATGTCCACATGTTTACAATTTCACATAAAAAAATTGCTAAATTCCAGTTGAAATTTTTTCAAAGTCCCTTAAAAATTTTCCAATTTTTGTCCCAATTCTTCCCATTCCCATTGAAACTTTTCAAATCCCTCTCAAAATTGTTGAAATTCTGTTGAAGCTTTTAAAATTCTCTCTAGAATTTTCAAAATCCATGGCCACATGTTTACAATTTCACGTCAAAAAATTGCTAAAATTCCAGTTGAAATTTTTTCAAAGTCCCTTAAAAGTTTTCCAATTTTTGTCCCAATTCTTCCCATTCCCATTGAAACTTTTCAAATCCCTCTCAAAATTGTTGAAATTCTCTTGAAGCTTTTAAAATTCTCTCTAGAATTTTCAAAATCCACTTCAACATGTTTACAATTTCACGTCAAAAAATGGCTAAAATTCCAGTTGAAATTTTTTCAAAGTCCCTTAAAAATTTTCCAATTTTTGTCCCAATTCTTCCCATTCCCATTGAAACTTTTCAAATCCCTCTCAAAATTGTTGAAATTCTGTTGAAGCTTTTAAAATTCTCTCTAGAATTTTCAAAATCCATGGCCACATGTTTACAATTTCACGTCAAAAAATGGCTAAAATTCCAGTTGAAATTTTTTCAAAGTCTCTTAAAAGTTTTCCAATTTTTGTCCCAATTCTTCCCATTCCCATTGAAACTTTTCAAATCCCTCTCAAAATTGTTGAAATTCTCTTGAAGCTTTTAAAATTCTCTCTAGAATTTTCAAAATCCATGTCCACATGTTTACAATTTCACATAAAAAAATGGCTAAAATTCCAGTTGAAATTTTTTCAAAGTCCCTGAAAAATTTTCCAATTTTTGTCCCAATTCTTCCCATTCCCATTGAAACTTTTCAAATCCCTCTCCAAATTGTTGAAATTCTCTTGAAGCTTTTAAAATTCTCTCTAGAATTTTCAAAATCCATGTCCACATGTTTACAATTTCACATAAAAAATGGCTAAAATTCCAGTTGAAATTTTTTCAAAGTCCCTTAAAAATTTTCCAATTTTTGTCCCAATTCTTCCCATTCCCATTGAAACTTTTCAAATCCCTCTCAAAATTGTTGAAATTCTCTTGAAGCTTTTAAAATTCTCTCTAGAATTTTCAAAATCCATGTCCACATGTTTACAATTTCACATTAAAAAATTGCTAAATTCCAGTTGAAATTTTTTCAAAGTCCCTTAAAAATTTTCCAATTTTTGTCCCAATTCTTCCCATTCCCATTGAAACTTTTCAAATCCCTCTCAAAATTGTAGAAATTCTCTTGAAGCTTTTAAAATTCTCTCTAGAATTTTCAAAATCCATGGCCACATGTTTACAATTTCACGTCAAAAAATGGCTAAAATTCCAGTTGAAATTTTTTCAAAGTCCCTTAAAAGTTTTCCAATTTTTGTCCCAATTCTTCCCATTCCCAGTGAAACTTTTCAAATCCCTCTCAAAATTGTTGAAATTCTCTTGAAGCTTTTAAAATTCTCTCCAGAATTTTCAAAATCCACTTCAACATGTTTACAATTTCACGTCAAAAAATTGCTAAAATTCCAGTTGAAATTTTTTCAAAGTCCCTTCAAAATTTTCCAATTTTTGTCCCAATTCTTCCCATTCCCATTGAAACTTTTCAAATCCCTCTCAAAATTGTTGAAATTCTCTTGAAGCTTTTAAAATTCTCTCTAGAATTTTCAAAATCCATGTCCACATGTTTACAATTTCACATAAAAAAATGGCTAAAATTCCAGTTGAAATTTTTTCAAAGTCCCTTAAAAATTTTCCAATTTTTGTCCCAATTCTTCCCATTCCCATTGAAACTTTTCAAATCCCTCTCAAAATTGTTGAAATTCTCTTGAAGCTTTTAAAATTCTCTCTAGAATTTTCAAAATCCACTTCAACATGTTTACAATTTCACGTCAAAAAATGGCTAAAATTCCAGTTGAAATTTTTTCAAAGTCCCTTAAAAATTTTCCAATTTTTGTCCCAATTCTTCCCATTCCCATTGAAACTTTTCAAATCCCTCTCAAAATTGTTGAAATTCTGTTGAAGCTTTTAAAATTCTCTCTAGAATTTTCAAAATCCATGTCCACATGTTTACAATTTCACATAAAAAAATGGCTAAAATTCCAGTTGAAATTTTTTCAAAGTCCCTTAAAAATTTTCCAATTTTTGTCCCAATTCTTCCCATTCCCATTGAAACTTTTCAAATCCCTCTCAAAATTGTTGAAATTCTCTTGAAGCTTTTAAAATTCTCTCTAGAATTTTCAAAATCCATGTCCACATGTTTACAATTTCACGTCAAAAAATTGCTAAATTCCAGTTGAAATTTTTTCAAAGTCCCTTAAAAATTTTCCATTTTTTGTCCCAATTCTTCCCATTCCCATTGAAACTTTTCAAATCCCTCTCAAAATTGTTGAAATTCTGTTGAAGCTTTTAAAATTCTCTCTAGAATTTTCAAAATCCACTTCAACATGTTTACAATTTCACGTCAAAAAATGGCTAAAATTCCAGTTGAAATTTTTTCAAAGTCCCTTAAAAATTTTCCAATTTTTGTCCCAATTCTTCCCATTCCCATTGAAACTTTTCAAATCCCTCTCCAAATTGTTGAAATTCTCTTGAAGCTTTTAAAATTCTCTCTAGAATTTTCAAAATCCACTTCAACATGTTTACAATTTCACGTCAAAAAATGGCTAAAATTCCAGTTGAAATTTTTTCAAAGTCCCTTAAAAATTTTCCAATTTTTGTCCCAATTCTTCCATTCCCATTGAAATTTTTCAAATCCCTCTCAAAATTGTTGAAATTCTCTTGAAACTTTTAAAATTCTCTCTAGAATTTTCAAAATCCATGTCCACATGTTTACAATTTCACATAAAAAATTGCTAAAATTCCAGTTGAAATTTTTTCAAAGTCCCTGAAAAGTTTTCCAATTTTTGTCCCAATTCTTCCCATTCCCATGGAAACTTTTCAAATCCCTCTCAAAATTGTTGAAATTCTCTTGAAGCTTTTAAAATTCTCTCTAGAATTTTCAAAATCCATGGCCACATGTTTACAATTTCACGTCAAAAAATGGCTAAAATTCCAGTTGAAATTTTTTCAAAGTCCCTTAAAAATTTTCCAATTTTTGTCCCAATTCTTCCCATTCCCATTGAAACTTTTCAAATCCCTCTCAAAATTGTTGAAATTCTGTTGAAGCTTTTAAAATTCTCTCTAGAATTTTCAAAATCCATGTCCACATGTTTACAATTTCACGTCAAAAAATGGCTAAAATTCCAGTTGAAATTTTTTCAAAGTCCCTTAAAAATTTTCCAATTTTTGTCCCAATTCTTCCCATTCCCATTGAAACTTTTCAAATCCCTCTCAAAATTGTTGAAATTCTGTTGAAGCTTTTAAAATTCTCTCTAGAATTTTCAAAATCCATGGCCACATGTTTACAATTTCACATAAAAAAATTGCTAAATTCCAGTTGAAATTTTTTCAAAGTCCCTTAAAAGTTTTCCAATTTTTGTCCCAATTCTTCCCATTCCCATTGAAACTTTTCAAATCCCTCTCAAAATTGTTGAAATTCTGTTGAAGCTTTTAAAATTCTCTCTAGAATTTTCAAAATCCATGTCCACATGTTTACAATTTCACGTCAAAAAATGGCTAAAATTCCAGTTGAAATTTTTTCAAAGTCCCTGAAAAATTTTCCAATTTTTGTCCCAATTCTTCCCATTCCCATTGAAACTTTTCAAATCCCTCTCAAAATTGTTGAAATTCTCTTGAAGCTTTTAAAATTCTCTCTAGAATTTTCAAAATCCATGGCCACATGTTTACAATTTCACGTCAAAAAATGGCTAAAATTCCAGTTGAAATTTGTTCAAAGTCCCTTAAAAGTTTTCCAATTTTTGTCCCAATTCTTCCCATTCCCATTGAAACTTTTCAAATCCCTCTCAAAATTGTTGAAATTCTCTTGAAACTTTTAAAATTCTCTCTAGAATTTTCAAAATCCATGGCCACATGTTTACAATTTCACGTCAAAAAATGGCTAAAATTCCAGTTGAAATTTTTTCAAAGTCCCTTAAAAGTTTTCCAATTTTTGTCCCAATTCTTCCCATTCCCAGTGAAACTTTTCAAATCCCTCTCAAAATTGTTGAAATTCTCTTGAAGCTTTTAAAATTCTCTCCAGAATTTTCAAAATCCACTTCAACATGTTTACAATTTCACGTCAAAAAATGGCTAAAATTCCAGTTGAAATTTTTTCAAAGTCCCTTAAAAGTTTTCCAATTTTTGTCCCAATTCTTCCCATTCCCATTGAAACTTTTCAAATCCCTCTCAAAATTGTTGAAATTCTCTTGAAGCTTTTAAAATTCTCTCTAGAATTTTCAAAATCCATGTCCACATGTTTACAATTTCACGTCAAAAAATGGCTAAAATTCCAGTTGAAATTTTTTCAACGTCCCTTAAAAATTTTCCAATTTTTGTCCCAATTCTTCCCATTCCCATTGAAACTTTTCAAATCCCTCTCAAAATTGTTGAAATTCTGTTGAAGCTTTTAAAATTCTCTCTAGAATTTTCAAAATCCATGTCCACATGTTTACAATTTCACATAAAAAAATGGCTAAAATTCCAGTTGAAATTTTTTCAAAGTCCCTTAAAAATTTTCCAATTTTTGTCCCAATTCTTCCCATTCCCATTGAAACTTTTCAAATCCCTCTCAAAATTGTTGAAATTCTCTTGAAGCTTTTAAAATTCTCTCTAGAATTTTCAAAATCCATGTCCACATGTTTACAATTTCACATAAAAAAATTGCTAAATTCCAGTTGAAATTTTTTCAAAGTCCCTTAAAAATTTTCCAATTTTTGTCCCAATTCTTCCCATTCCCATTGAAACTTTTCAAATCCCTCTCAAAATTGTTGAAATTCTGTTGAAGCTTTTAAAATTCTCTCTAGAATTTTCAAAATCCATGGCCACATGTTTACAATTTCACGTCAAAAAATGGCTAAAATTCCAGTTGAAATTTTTTCAAAGTCCCTTAAAAGTTTTCCAATTTTTGTCCCAATTCTTCCCATTCCCATTGAAACTTTTCAAATCCCTCTCAAAATTGTAGAAATTCTGTTGAAGCTTTTAAAATTCTCTCTATAATTTTCAAAATCCATGGCCACATGTTTACAATTTCACATCAAAAAATGGCTAAAATTCCAGTTGAAATTTTTTCAAAGTCCCTGAAAAATTTTCCAATTTTTGTCCCAATTCTTCCCATTCCCATTGAAACTTTTCAAATCCCTCTCAAAATTGTTGAAATTCTGTTGAAGCTTTTAAAATTCTCTCTAGAATTTTCAAAATCCATGGCCACATGTTTACAATTTCACGTCAAAAAATGGCTAAAATTCCAGTTGAAATTTTTTCAAAGTCTCTTAAAAGTTTTCCAATTTTTGTCCCAATTCTTCCCATTCCCATTGAAACTTTTCAAATCCCTCTCAAAATTGTTGAAATTCTCTTGAAGCTTTTAAAATTCTCTCTAGAATTTT
>NW_028116940.1:0-29507 GCF_964273445.1 Streptopelia decaocto | reverse complement strand
GATTTTGAAAATTCTAGAGAGAATTTTAAAAGCTTTAACAGAATTTCTACAATTTTGAGAGGGATTTGAAAAGTTTCAATGGGAATGGGAAGAATTGGGACAAAAATTGGAAAATTTTTAAGGGACTTTGAAAAAATTAAACTAGAATTTTAGCCATTTTTTGACGTGAAATTGTAAACATGTGGCCATGGATTTTGAAAATTCTAGAGAGAATTTTAAAAGCTTCAACAGAATTTCAACAATTTTGAGAGGAATTTGAAAAGTTTCAATGGGAATGGGAAGAATTGGGACAAAAATTGGAAAATTTTAAGGGACTTTGAAAAAATTTCAACTGGAATTTTAGCCATTTTTTGACGTGAAATTGTAAACATGTGGACATGGATTTTGAAAATTCTAGAGAGAATTTTAAAAGCTTCAACAGAATTTCAACAATTTTGAGAGGAATTTGAAAAGTTTCAATGGGAATGGGAAGAATTGGGACAAAAATTGGAAAATTTTTAAGGGACTTTGAAAAAATTTCAACTGGAATTTTACCATTTTTTTTACGTGAAATTGTAAATATGTGGACATGGATTTTGAAAATTCTAGAGAGAATTTTAAAAGCTTCAACAGAATTTCAACAATTTTGAGAGGGATTTGAAAAGTTTCAATGGGAATGGGAAGAATTGGGACAAAAATTGGAAAATTTTTAAGGGACTTTGAAAAAATTAAACTAGAATTTTAGCCATTTTTTGACGTGAAATTGTAAACATGTGGACATGGATTTTGAAAATTCTAGAGAGAATTTTAAAAGCTTTAACAGAATTTCTACAATTTTGAGAGGGATTTGAAAAGTTTCAATGGGAATGGGAAGAATTGGGACAAAAATTGGAAAATTTTTAAGGGACTTTGAAAAAATTTCAACTGGAATTTTAGCCATTTTTTGACGTGAAATTGTAAACATGTGGCCATGGATTTTGAAAATTCTAGAGAGAATTTTAAAAGCTTCAAGAGAATTTCAACAATTTTGAGAGGGATTTGAAAAGTTTCAATGGGAATGGGAAGAATTGGGACAAAAATTGGAAAATTTTTAAGGGACTTTGAAAAAATTTCAACTGGAATTTTAGCCATTTTTTGACGTGAAATTGTAAACATGTGGACATGGATTTTGAAAATTCTAGAGAGAATTTTAAAAGCTTCAACAGAATTTCAACAATTTTGAGAGGAATTTGAAAAGTTTCAATGGGAATGGGAAGAATTGGGACAAAAATTGGAAAATTTTTAAGGGACTTTGAAAAAATTTCAACTGGAATTTTAGCAATTTTTTTATGTGAAATTGTAAACATGTGGCCATGGATTTTGAAAATTCTAGAGAGAATTTTAAAAGCTTCAACAGAATTTCAACAATTTTGAGAGGGATTTGAAAAGTTTCAATGGGAATGGGAAGAATTGAGACAAAAATTGGAAAATTTTGAAGGGACTTTGAAAAAATTTCAACTGGAATTTTAGCCATTTTTTGACGTGAAATTGTAAACATGTGGACATGGATTTTGAAAATTCTAGAGAGAATTTTAAAAGCTTCAACAGAATTTCAACAATTTTGAGAGGGATTTGAAAAGTTTCAATGGGAATGGGAAGAATTGGGACAAAAATTGGAAAATTTTTAAGGGACTTTGAAAAAATTAAACTAGAATTTTAGCCATTTTTTGACGTGAAATTGTAAACATGTGGACATGGATTTTGAAAATTCTAGAGAGAATTTTAAAAGCTTCAAGAGAATTTCAACAATTTTGAGAGGGATTTGAAAAGTTTCAATGGGAATGGGAAGAATTGGGACAAAAATTGGAAAACTTAAGGGACTTTGAAAAAATTTCAATTGGAATTTTAGCCATTTTTTTATGTGAAATTGTAAACATGTGGCCATGGATTTTGAAAATTCTAGAGAGAATTTTAAAAGCTTCAACAGAATTTCTACAATTTTGAGAGGGATTTGAAAAGTTTCAATGGGAATGGGAAGAATTGGGACAAAAATTGGAAAATTTTGAAGGGACTTTGAAAAAATTTCAACTGGAATTTTAGCCATTTTTTGACGTGAAATTGTAAACATGTGGACATGGATTTTGAAAATTCTAGAGAGAATTTTAAAAGCTTCAACAGAATTTCAACAATTTTGAGAGGAATTTGAAAAGTTTCAATGGGAATGGGAAGAATTGGGACAAAAATTGGAAAATTTTTAAGGGACTTTGAAAAAATTTCAACTGGAATTTTAGCCATTTTTTGACTTGAAATTGTAAACATGTGGATATGGATTTTGAAAATTCTAGAGAGAATTTTAAAAGCTTCAACAGAATTTCAACAATTTTGAGAGGGATTTGAAAAGTTTCAATGGGAATGGGAAGAATTGGGACAAAAATTGGAAAACTTTTAAGGGACTTTGAAAAAATTTCAACTGGAATTTTACCATTTTTTTTACGTGAAATTGTAAACATGTGGACATGGATTTTGAAAATTCTAGAGAGAATTTTAAAAGCTTCAAGAGAATTTCAACAATTTTGAGAGGAATTTGAAAAGTTTCAATGGGAATGGGAAGAATTGGGACAAAAATTGGAAAATTTTTAAGGGACTTTGAAAAAATTTCAACTGGAATTTTAGCAATTTTTTGACGTGAAATTGTAAACATGTTGAAGTGGATTTTGAAAATTCTAGAGAGAATTTTAAAAGCTTCAAGAGAATTTCAACAATTTTGAGAGGGATTTGAAAAGTTTCAATGGGAATGGGAAGAATTGGGACAAAAATTGGAAAATTTTTAAGGGACTTTGAAAAAATTTCAGCTGGAATTTTAGCAATTTTTTTACGTGAAATTGTAAACATGTGGCCATGGATTTTGAAAATTCTAGAGAGAATTTTAAAAGCTTCAAGAGAATTTCAACAATTTTGAGAGGGATTTGAAAAGTTTCAATGGGAATGGGAAGAATTGGGACAAAAATTGGAAAATTTTTAAGGGACTTTGAAAAAATTTCAGCTGGAATTTTAGCAATTTTTTTACGTGAAATTGTAAACATGTGGCCATGGATTTTGAAAATTCTAGAGAGAATTTTAAAAGCTTCAAGAGAATTTCAACAATTTTGAGAGGGATTTGAAAAGTTTCAATGGGAATGGGAAGAATTGGGACAAAAATTGGAAAATTTTTAAGGGACTTTGAAAAAATTAAACTAGAATTTTAGCCATTTTTTGACGTGAAATTGTAAACATGTGGCCATGGATTTTGAAAATTCTAGAGAGAATTTTAAAAGCTTCAAGAGAATTTCAACAATTTTGAGAGGAATTTGAAAAGTTTCAATGGGAATGGGAAGAATTGGGACAAAAATTGGAAAATTTTTAAGGGACTTTGAAAAAATTTCAACTGGAATTTTAGCCATTTTTTGACGTGAAATTGTAAACATGTGGACATGGATTTTGAAAATTCTAGAGAGAATTTTAAAAGCTTCAACAGAATTTCAACAATTTTGAGAGGAATTTGAAAAGTTTCAATGGGAATGGGAAGAATTGGGACAAAAATTGGAAAATTTTTAAGGGACTTTGAAAAAATTTCAACTGGAATTTTAGCCATTTTTTGACGTGAAATTGTAAACATGTGGACATGGATTTTGAAAATTCTAGAGAGAATTTTAAAAGCTTCAAGAGAATTTCAACAATTTTGAGAGGGATTTGAAAAGTTTCAATGGGAATGGGAAGAATTGGGACAAAAATTGGAAAATTTTTAAGGGACTTTGAAAAAATTTCAACTGGAATTTTACCATTTTTTTTACGTGAAATTGTAAACATGTGGACATGGATTTTGAAAATTCTAGAGAGAATTTTAAAAGCTTCAACAGAATTTCAACAATTTTGAGAGGGATTTGAAAAGTTTCAATGGGAATGGGAAGAATTGGGACAAAAATTGGAAAATTTTTAAGGGACTTTGAAAAAATTTCAACTGGAATTTTAGCCATTTTTTGACGTGAAATTGTAAACATGTGGCCATGGATTTTGAAAATTCTAGAGAGAATTTTAAAAGCTTCAAGAGAATTTCAACAATTTTGAGAGGGATTTGAAAAGTTTCAATGGGAATGGGAAGAATTGGGACAAAAATTGGAAATTTTTAAGGGACTTTGAAAAAATTTCAACTGGAATTTTAGCAATTTTTGACGTGAAATTGTAAACATGTGGACATGGATTTTGAAAATTCTAGAGAGAATTTTAAAAGCTTCAACAGAATTTCAACAATTTTGAGAGGGATTTGAAAAGTTTCAATGGGAATGGGAAGAATTGGGACAAAAATTGGAAAATTTTTAAGGGACTTTGAAAAAATTAAACTAGAATTTTAGCCATTTTTTGACGTGAAATTGTAAACATGTGGCCATGGATTTTGAAAATTCTAGAGAGAATTTTAAAAGCTTCAAGAGAATTTCAACAATTTTGAGAGGGATTTGAAAAGTTTCAATGGGAATGGGAAGAATTGGGACAAAAATTGGAAAATTTTTAAGGGACTTTGAAAAATTTCAACTGGAATTTTAGCAATTTTTTTATGTGAAATTGTAAACATGTGGCCATGGATTTTGAAAATTCTAGAGAGAATTTTAAAAGCTTCAAGAGAATTTCAACAATTTTGAGAGGGATTTGAAAAGTTTCAATGGGAATGGGAAGAATTGGGACAAAAATTGGAAAATTTTAAGGGACTTTGAAAAAATTTCAACTGGAATTTTAGCCATTTTTTGACGTGAAATTGTAAACATGTGGACATGGATTTTGAAAATTCTAGAGAGAATTTTAAAAGCTTCAACAGAATTTCAACAATTTTGAGAGGGATTTGAAAAGTTTCAATGGGAATGGGAAGAATTGAGACAAAAATTGGAAAATTTTGAAGGGACTTTGAAAAAATTTCAACTGGAATTTTAGCCATTTTTTGACGTGAAATTGTAAACATGTGGACATGGATTTTGAAAATTCTAGAGAGAATTTTAAAAGCTTCAAGAGAATTTCAACAATTTTGAGAGGGATTTGAAAAGTTTCAATGGGAATGGGAAGAATTGGGACAAAAATTGGAAAATTTTTAAGGGACTTTGAAAAAATTAAACTAGAATTTTAGCCATTTTTTGACGTGAAATTGTAAACATGTGGACATGGATTTTGAAAATTCTAGAGAGAATTTTAAAAGCTTCAAGAGAATTTCAACAATTTTGAGAGGGATTTGAAAAGTTTCAATGGGAATGGGAAGAATTGGGACAAAAATTGGAAAACTTTTAAGGGACTTTGAAAAAATTTCAACTGGAATTTTAGCCATTTTTTGACGTGAAATTGTAAACATGTGGCCATGGATTTTGAAAATTCTAGAGAGAATTTTAAAAGCTTCAAGAGAATTTCAACAATTTTGAGAGGGATTTGAAAAGTTTCAATGGGAATGGGAAGAATTGGGACAAAAATTGGAAAATTTTTAAGGGACTTTGAAAAAATTTCAACTGGAATTTTAGCCATTTTTTGACGTGAAATTGTAAACATGTGGACATGGATTTTGAAAATTCTAGAGAGAATTTTAAAAGCTTCAACAGAATTTCAACAATTTTGAGAGGAATTTGAAAAGTTTCAATGGGAATGGGAAGAATTGGGACAAAAATTGGAAAATTTTTAAGGGACTTTGAAAAAATTTCAACTGGAATTTTAGCAATTTTTTGACGTGAAATTGTAAACATGTGGACATGGATTTTGAAAATTCTAGAGAGAATTTTAAAAGCTTCAACAGAATTTCAACAATTTTGAGAGGAATTTGAAAAGTTTCAATGGGAATGGGAAGAATTGGGACAAAAATTGGAAAATTTTTAAGGGACTTTGAAAACATTTCAACTGGAATTTTACCATTTTTTTTACGTGAAATTGTAAACATGTGGACATGGATTTTGAAAATTCTAGAGAGAATTTTAAAAGCTTCAACAGAATTTCAACAATTTTGAGAGGAATTTGAAAAGTTTCAATGGGAATGGGAAGAATTGGGACAAAAATTGGAAAATTTTTAAGGGACTTTGAAAAAATTTCAACTGGAATTTTAGCAATTTTTTTATGTGAAATTGTAAACATGTGGCCATGGATTTTGAAAATTCTAGAGAGAATTTTAAAAGCTTCAAGAGAATTTCAACAATTTTGAGAGGAATTTGAAAAGTTTCAATGGGAATGGGAAGAATTGGGACAAAAATTGGAAAATTTTTAAGGGACTTTGAAAAAATTTCAACTGGAATTTTAGCCATTTTTTGACGTGAAATTGTAAACATGTGGACATGGATTTTGAAAATTCTAGAGAGAATTTTAAAAGCTTCAAGAGAATTTCAACAATTTTGAGAGGAATTTGAAAAGTTTCAATGGGAATGGGAAGAATTGGGACAAAAATTGGAAAATTTTTAAGGGACTTTGAAAAAATTTCAGCTGGAATTTTAGCAATTTTTTTACGTGAAATTGTAAACATGTGGCCATGGATTTTGAAAATTCTAGAGAGAATTTTAAAAGCTTCAACTAAATTTCAACAATTTTGAGAGGGATTTGAAAAGTTTCAATGGGAATGGGAAGAATTGGGACAAAAATTGGAAAATTTTTAAGGGACTTTGAAAAAATTTCAGCTGGAATTTTAGCAATTTTTTTACGAGAAATTGTAAACATGTGGCCATGGATTTTGAAAATTCTAGAGAGAATTTTAAAAGCTTCAAGAGAATTTCAACAATTTTGAGAGGGATTTGAAAAGTTTCAATGGGAATGGGAAGAATTGGGACAAAAATTGGAAAATTTTTAAGGGACTGAAAAAATTTCAACTGGAATTTTAGCCATTTTTTGACGTGAAATTGTAAACATGTGGACATGGATTTTGAAAATTCTAGAGAGAATTTTAAAAGCTTCAACAGAATTTCAACAATTTTGAGAGGAATTTGAAAAGTTTCAATGGGAATGGGAAGAATTGGGACAAAAATTGGAAAATTTTTAAGGGACTTTGAAAAAATTTCAACTGGAATTTTAGCCATTTTTTTACGTGAAATTGTAAACATGTGGCCATGGATTTTGAAAATTCTAGAGAGAATTTTAAAAGCTTCAACAGAATTTCAACAATTTTGAGAGGAATTTGAAAAGTTTCAATGGGAATGGGAAGAATTGGGACAAAAATTGGAAAATTTTTAAGGGACTTTGAAAAAATTTCAACTGGAATTTTAGCCATTTTTTGACGTGAAATTGTAAACATGTGGACATGGATTTTGAAAATTCTAGAGAGAATTTTAAAAGCTTCAACAGAATTTCAACAATTTTGAGAGGAATTTGAAAAGTTTCAATGGGAATGGGAAGAATTGGGACAAAAATTGGAAAATTTTTAAGGGACTTTGAAAAAATTTCAACTGGAATTTTACCATTTTTTTTACGTGAAATTGTAAACATGTGGACATGGATTTTGAAAATTCTAGAGAGAATTTTAAAAGCTTCAACAGAATTTCTACAATTTTGAGAGGGATTTGAAAAGTTTCAATGGGAATGGGAAGAATTGGGACAAAAATTGGAAAATTTTTAAGGGACTTTGAAAAAATTTCAACTGGAATTTTAGCCATTTTTTGACGTGAAATTGTAAACATGTGGCCATGGATTTTGAAAATTCTAGAGAGAATTTTAAAAGCTTCAAGAGAATTTCAACAATTTTGAGAGGGATTTGAAAAGTTTCAATGGGAATGGGAAGAATTGGGACAAAAATTGGAAAATTTTTAAGGGACTTTGAAAAAATTTCAACTGGAATTTTAGCAATTTTTTGACGTGAAATTGTAAACATGTGGACATGGATTTTGAAAATTCTAGAGAGAATTTTAAAAGCTTCAACAGAATTTCAACAATTTTGAGAGGGATTTGAAAAGTTTCAATGGGAATGGGAAGAATTGCGACAAAAATTGGAAAATTTTTAAGGGACTTTGAAAAAATTTCAACTGGAATTTTAGCCATTTTTTGACGTGAAATTGTAAACATGTGGACATGGATTTTGAAAATTCTAGAGAGAATTTTAAAAGCTTCAACAGAATTTCTACAATTTTGAGAGGGATTTGAAAAGTTTCAATGGGAATGGGAAGAATTGGGACAAAAATTGGAAAATTTTGAAGGGACTTTGAAAAAATTTCAACTGGAATTTTAGCAATTTTTTGACGTGAAATTGTAAACATGTGGACATGGATTTTGAAAATTCTAGAGAGAATTTTAAAAGCTTCAAGAGAATTTCAACAATTTTGAGAGGGATTTGAAAAGTTTCAATGGGAATGGGAAGAATTGGGACAAAAATTGGAAAATTTTTAAGGGACTTTGAAAAAATTTCAACTGGAATTTTAGCCATTTTTTGACGTGAAATTGTAAACATGTGGACATGGATTTTGAAAATTCTAGAGAGAATTTTAAAAGCTTCAACAGAATTTCAACAATTTTGAGAGGAATTTGAAAAGTTTCAATGGGAATGGGAAGAATTGGGACAAAAATTGGAAAATTTTTAAGGGACTTTGAAAAAATTTCAACTGGAATTTTAGCAATTTTTTTATGTGAAATTGTAAACATGTGGCCATGGATTTTGAAAATTCTAGAGAGAATTTTAAAAGCTTCAAGAGAATTTCAACAATTTTGAGAGGGATTTGAAAAGTTTCAATGGGAATGGGAAGAATTGGGACAAAAATTGGAAAATTTTGAAGGGACTTTGAAAAAATTTCAACTGGAATTTTAGCCATTTTTTGACGTGAAATTGTAAACATGTTGAAGTGGATTTTGAAAATTCTAGAGAGAATTTTAAAAGCTTCAAGAGAATTTCAACAATTTTGAGAGGGATTTGAAAAGTTTCAATGGGAATGGGAAGAATTGGGACAAAAATTGGAAAATTTTTAATGGACTTTGAAAAAATTTCAACTGGAATTTTAGCCATTTTTTGACTTGAAATTGTAAACATGTGGCCATGGATTTTGAAAATTCTAGAGAGAATTTTAAAAGCTTCAAGAGAATTTCAACAATTTTGAGAGGGATTTGAAAAGTTTCAATGGGAATGGGAAGAATTGGGACAAAAATTGGAAAATTTTTAAGGGACTGAAAAAATTTCAACTGGAATTTTAGCCATTTTTTGACGTGAAATTGTAAACATGTGGACATGGATTTGAAAATTCTAGAGAGAATTTTAAAAGCTTCAACAGAATTTCAACAATTTTGAGAGGAATTTGAAAAGTTTCAATGGGAATGGGAAGAATTGGGACAAAAATTGGAAAATTTTTAAGGGACTTTGAAAAAATTTCAACTGGAATTTTAGCCATTTTTTTACGTGAAATTGTAAACATGTGGCCATGGATTTTGAAAATTCTAGAGAGAATTTTAAAAGCTTCAACAGAATTTCAACAATTTTGAGAGGAATTTGAAAAGTTTCAATGGGAATGGGAAGAATTGGGACAAAAATTGGAAAATTTTTAAGGGACTTTGAAAAAATTTCAACTGGAATTTTAGCCATTTTTTGACGTGAAATTGTAAACATGTGGACATGGATTTTGAAAATTCTAGAGAGAATTTTAAAAGCTTCAACAGAATTTCAACAATTTTGAGAGGAATTTGAAAAGTTTCAATGGGAATGGGAAGAATTGGGACAAAAATTGGAAAATTTTTAAGGGACTTTGAAAAAATTTCAACTGGAATTTTACCATTTTTTTTACGTGAAATTGTAAACATGTGGACATGGATTTTGAAAATTCTAGAGAGAATTTTAAAAGCTTCAAGAGAATTTCAACAATTTTGAGAGGGATTTGAAAAGTTTCAATGGGAATGGGAAGAATTGGGACAAAAATTGGAAAATTTTTAAGGGACTTTGAAAAAATTTCAACTGGAATTTTAGCAATTTTTTGACGTGAAATTGTAAACATGTGGACATGGATTTTGAAAATTCTAGAGAGAATTTTAAAAGCTTCAACAGAATTTCAACAATTTTGAGAGGGATTTGAAAAGTTTCAATGGGAATGGGAAGAATTGCGACAAAAATTGGAAAATTTTTAAGGGACTTTGAAAAAATTAAACTAGAATTTTAGCCATTTTTTGACGTGAAATTGTAAACATGTGGACATGGATTTTGAAAATTCTAGAGAGAATTTTAAAAGCTTTAACAGAATTTCTACAATTTTGAGAGGGATTTGAAAAGTTTCAATGGGAATGGGAAGAATTGGGACAAAAATTGGAAAATTTTGAAGGGACTTTGAAAAAATTTCAACTGGAATTTTAGCAATTTTTTGACGTGAAATTGTAAACATGTGGACATGGATTTTGAAAATTCTAGAGAGAATTTTAAAAGCTTCAAGAGAATTTCAACAATTTTGAGAGGGATTTGAAAAGTTTCAATGGGAATGGGAAGAATTGGGACAAAAATTGGAAAATTTTTAAGGGACTTTGAAAAAATTTCAACTGGAATTTTAGCCATTTTTTTATGTGAAATTGTAAACATTTGGACATGGATTTTGAAAATTCTAGAGAGAATTTTAAAAGCTTCAACAGAATTTCAACAATTTTGAGAGGAATTTGAAAAGTTTCAATGGGAATGGGAAGAATTGGGACAAAAATTGGAAAATTTTTAAGGGACTTTGAAAAAATTAAACTAGAATTTTAGCCATTTTTTGACGTGAAATTGTAAACATGTGGACATGGATTTTGAAAATTCTACAGAGAATTTTAAAAGCTTCAAGAGAATTTCAACAATTTTGAGAGGGATTTGAAAAGTTTCAATGGGAATGGGAAGAATTGGGACAAAAATTGGAAAATTTTGAAGGGACTTTGAAAAAATTTCAACTGGAATTTTAGCCATTTTTTGACGTGAAATTGTAAACATGTTGAAGTGGATTTTGAAAATTCTAGAGAGAATTTTAAAAGCTTCAAGAGAATTTCAACAATTTTGAGAGGGATTTGAAAAGTTTCAATGGGAATGGGAAGAATTGGGACAAAAATTGGAAAATTTTTAAGGGACTTTGAAAAAATTAAACTAGAATTTTAGCCATTTTTTGACGTGAAATTGTAAACATGTGGACATGGATTTTGAAAATTCTACAGAGAATTTTAAAAGCTTCAAGAGAATTTCAACAATTTTGAGAGGGATTTGAAAAGTTTCAATGGGAATGGGAAGAATTGGGACAAAAATTGGAAAATTTTGAAGGGACTTTGAAAAAATTTCAACTGGAATTTTAGCCATTTTTTGACGTGAAATTGTAAACATGTTGAAGTGGATTTTGAAAATTCTAGAGAGAATTTTAAAAGCTTCAAGAGAATTTCAACAATTTTGAGAGGGATTTGAAAAGTTTCAATGGGAATGGGAAGAATTGGGACAAAAATTGGAAAATTTTTAATGGACTTTGAAAAAATTTCAACTGGAATTTTAGCCATTTTTTGACTTGAAATTGTAAACATGTGGACATGGATTTTGAAAATTCTAGAGAGAATTTTAAAAGCTTCAAGAGAATTTCAACAATTTTGAGAGGGATTTGAAAAGTTTCAATGGGAATGGGAAGAATTGGGACAAAAATTGGAAAATTTTTAAGGGACTTTGAAAAAATTTCAACTGGAATTTTAGCCATTTTTTTATGTGAAATTGTAAACATGTGGCCATGGATTTTGAAAATTCTAGAGAGAATTTTAAAAGCTTCAAGAGAATTTCAACAATTTTGAGAGGGATTTGAAAAGTTTCAATGGGAATGGGAAGAATTGGGACAAAAATTGGAAAATTTTTAAGGGACTTTGAAAAAATTTCAACTGGAATTTTAGCCATTTTTTGACGTGAAATTGTAAACATGTGGACATGGATTTTGAAAATTCTAGAGAGAATTTTAAAAGCTTCAAGAGAATTTCAACAATTTTGAGAGGAATTTGAAAAGTTTCAATGGGAATGGGAAGAATTGGGACAAAAATTGGAAAATATTTAAGGGACTTTGAAAAAATTTCAACTGGAATTTTAGCCATTTTTTTACGTGAAATTGTAAACATGTGGCCATGGATTTTGAAAATTCTAGAGAGAATTTTAAAAGCTTCAACAGAATTTCAACAATTTTGAGAGGAATTTGAAAAGTTTCAATGGGAATGGGAAGAATTGGGACAAAAATTGGAAAATTTTTAAGGGACTTTGAAAAAATTTCAACTGGAATTTTAGCCATTTTTTTATGTGAAATTGTAAACATGTGGCCATGGATTTTGAAAATTCTAGAGAGAATTTTAAAAGCTTCAAGAGAATTTCAACAATTTTGAGAGGGATTTGAAAAGTTTCAATGGGAATGGGAAGAATTGGGACAAAAATTGGAAAATTTTTAAGGGACTTTGAAAAAATTTCAGCTGGAATTTTAGCAATTTTTTTACGTGAAATTGTAAACATGTGGCCATGGATTTTGAAAATTCTAGAGAGAATTTTAAAAGCTTCAAGAGAATTTCAACAATTTGGAGAGGGATTTGAAAAGTTTCAATGGGAATGGGAAGAATTGGGACAAAAATTGGAAAATTTTTAAGGGACTTTGAAAAAATTTCAACTGGAATTTTAGCCATTTTTTGACGTGAAATTGTAAACATGTGGCCATGGATTTTGAAAATTCTAGAGAGAATTTTAAAAGCTTCAAGAGAATTTCAACAATTTTGAGAGGGATTTGAAAAGTTTCAATGGGAATGGGAAGAATTGGGACAAAAATTGGAAAATTTTTAAGGGACTTTGAAAAAATTTCAACTGGAATTTTAGCAATTTTTTGACGTGAAATTGTAAACATGTGGCCATGGATTTTGAAAATTCTAGAGAGAATTTTAAAAGCTTCAACAGAATTTCAACAATTTTGAGAGGAATTTGAAAAGTTTCAATGGGAATGGGAAGAATTGGGACAAAAATTGGAAAATTTTTAAGGGACTTTGAAAAAATTTCAACTGGAATTTTAGCCATTTTTTGACGTGAAATTGTAAACATGTGGCCATGGATTTTGAAAATTCTAGAGAGAATTTTAAAAGCTTCAACAGAATTTCAACAATTTTGAGAGGAATTTGAAAAGTTTCAATGGGAATGGGAAGAATTGGGACAAAAATTGGAAAATTTTTAAGGGACTTTGAAAAAATTAAACTAGAATTTTAGCCATTTTTTGACGTGAAATTGTAAACATGTGGACATGGATTTTGAAAATTCTAGAGAGAATTTTAAAAGCTTTAACAGAATTTCTACAATTTTGAGAGGGATTTGAAAAGTTTCAATGGGAATGGGAAGAATTGGGACAAAAATTGGAAAATTTTTAAGGGACTTTGAAAAAATTTCAACTGGAATTTTAGCCATTTTTTGACGTGAAATTGTAAACATGTGGCCATGGATTTTGAAAATTCTAGAGAGAATTTTAAAAGCTTCAAGAGAATTTCAACAATTTTGAGAGGGATTTGAAAAGTTTCAATGGGAATGGGAAGAATTGGGACAAAAATTGGAAAATTTTTAAGGGACTTTGAAAAAATTTCAACTGGAATTTTAGCCATTTTTTGACGTGAAATTGTAAACATGTGGCCATGGATTTTGAAAATTCTAGAGAGAATTTTAAAAGCTTCAACAGAATTTCAACAATTTTGAGAGGAATTTGAAAAGTTTCAATGGGAATGGGAAGAATTGGGACAAAAATTGGAAAATTTTTAAGGGACTTTGAAAAAATTTCAACTGGAATTTTAGCAATTTTTTTATGTGAAATTGTAAACATGTGGCCATGGATTTTGAAAATTCTAGAGAGAATTTTAAAAGCTTCAAGAGAATTTCAACAATTTTGAGAGGGATTTGAAAAGTTTCAATGGGAATGGGAAGAATTGGGACAAAAATTGGAAAATTTTGAAGGGACTTTGAAAACATTTCAACTGGAATTTTAGCCATTTTTTGACGTGAAATTGTAAACATGTTGAAGTGGATTTTGAAAATTCTAGAGAGAATTTTAAAAGCTTCAAGAGAATTTCAACAATTTTGAGAGGGATTTGAAAAGTTTCAATGGGAATGGGAAGAATTGGGACAAAAATTGGAAAATTTTTAATGGACTTTGAAAAAATTTCAACTGGAATTTTAGCCATTTTTTGACTTGAAATTGTAAACATGTGGACATGGATTTTGAAAATTCTAGAGAGAATTTTAAAAGCTTCAAGAGAATTTCAACAATTTTGAGAGGGATTTGAAAAGTTTCAATGGGAATGGGAAGAATTGGGACAAAAATTGGAAAATTTTTAAGGGACTTTGAAAAAATTTCAACTGGAATTTTAGCCATTTTTTGACGTGAAATTGTAAACATGTGGACATGGATTTTGAAAATTCTAGAGAGAATTTTAAAAGCTTCAAGAGAATTTCAACAATTTTGAGAGGGATTTGAAAAGTTTCAATGGGAATGGGAAGAATTGGGACAAAAATTGGAAAATTTTTAAGGGACTTTGAAAAAATTTCAGCTGGAATTTTAGCAATTTTTTTACGTGAAATTGTAAACATGTGGCCATGGATTTTGAAAATTCTAGAGAGAATTTTAAAAGCTTCAAGAGAATTTCAACAATTTTGAGAGGGATTTGAAAAGTTTCAATGGGAATGGGAAGAATTGGGACAAAAATTGGAAAATTTTTAAGGGACTTTGAAAAAATTTCAACTGGAATTTTAGCCATTTTTTGACGTGAAATTGTAAACATGTGGACATGGATTTTGAAAATTCTAGAGAGAATTTTAAAAGCTTCAAGAGAATTTCAACAATTTTGAGAGGAATTTGAAAAGTTTCAATGGGAATGGGAAGAATTGGGACAAAAATTGGAAAATATTTAAGGGACTTTGAAAAAATTTCAACTGGAATTTTAGCAATTTTTTGACGTGAAATTGTAAACATGTGGCCATGGATTTTGAAAATTCTAGAGAGAATTTTAAAAGCTTCAACAGAATTTCAACAATTTTGAGAGGAATTTGAAAAGTTTCAATGGGAATGGGAAGAATTGGGACAAAAATTGGAAAATTTTTAAGGGACTTTGAAAAAATTTCAACTGGAATTTTAGCCATTTTTTGACGTGAAATTGTAAACATGTGGCCATGGATTTTGAAAATTCTAGAGAGAATTTTAAAAGCTTCAACAGAATTTCAACAATTTTGAGAGGAATTTGAAAAGTTTCAATGGGAATGGGAAGAATTGGGACAAAAATTGGAAAATTTTTCAGGGACTTTGAAAAAATTTCAACTGGAATTTTAGCCATTTTTTGACGTGAAATTGTAAACATGTGGACATGGATTTTGAAAATTCTAGAGAGAATTTTAAAAGCTTCAAGAGAATTTCAACAATTTTGAGAGGGATTTGAAAAGTTTCAATGGGAATGGGAAGAATTGGGACAAAAATTGGAAAATTTTTAAGGGACTTTGAAAAAATTTCAACTGGAATTTTAGCCATTTTTTGACGTGAAATTGTAAACATGTGGCCATGGATTTTGAAAATTCTAGAGAGAATTTTAAAAGCTTCAACAGAATTTCAACAATTTTGAGAGGAATTTGAAAAGTTTCAATGGGAATGGGAAGAATTGGGACAAAAATTGGAAAATTTTTAAGGGACTTTGAAAAAATTTCAACTGGAATTTTAGCCATTTTTTGACGTGAAATTGTAAACATGTGGACATGGATTTTGAAAATTCTAGAGAGAATTTTAAAAGCTTCAACAGAATTTCAACAATTTTGAGAGGGATTTGAAAAGTTTCAATGGGAATGGGAAGAATTGGGACAAAAATTGGAAAATTTTGAAGGGACTTTGAAAAAATTTCAACTGGAATTTTACCATTTTTTTTATGTGAAATTGTAAACATGTGGACATGGATTTTGAAAATTCTAGAGAGAATTTTAAAAGCTTCAACAGAATTTCAACAATTTTGAGAGGAATTTGAAAAGTTTCAATGGGAATGGGAAGAATTGGGACAAAAATTGGAAAATTTTTAAGGGACTTTGAAAAAATTTCAACTGGAATTTTAGCCATTTTGTTACGTGAAATTGTAAACATGTGGACATGGATTTTGAAAATTCTAGAGAGAATTTTAAAAGCTTCAACAGAATTTCAACAATTTTGAGAGGGATTTGAAAAGTTTCAATGGGAATGGGAAGAATTGGGACAAAAATTGGAAAATTTTTAAGGGACTTTGAAAAAATTTCAACTGGAATTTTAGCAATTTTTTGACGTGAAATTGTAAACATGTGGACATGGATTTTGAAAATTCTAGAGAGAATTTTAAAAGCTTCAAGAGAATTTCAACAATTTTGAGAGGGATTTGAAAAGTTTCAATGGGAATGGGAAGAATTGGGACAAAAATTGGAAAATTTTTAAGGGACTTTGAAAAAATTAAACTAGAATTTTAGCCATTTTTTGACGTGAAATTGTAAACATGTGGACATGGATTTTGAAAATTCTAGAGAGAATTTTAAAAGCTTCAAGAGAATTTCAACAATTTTGAGAGGGATTTGAAAAGTTTCAATGGGAATGGGAAGAATTGGGACAAAAATTGGAAAATTTTTAAGGGACTTTGAAAAAATTTCAACTGGAATTTTAGCCATTTTTTTATGTGAAATTGTAAACATGTGGCCATGGATTTTGAAAATTCTAGAGAGAATTTTAAAAGCTTCAAGAGAATTTCAACAATTTTGAGAGGGATTTGAAAAGTTTCAATGGGAATGGGAAGAATTGGGACAAAAATTGGAAAATTTTTAAGGGACTTTGAAAAAATTAAACTAGAATTTTAGCCATTTTTTGACGTGAAATTGTAAACATGTGGACATGGATTTTGAAAATTCTAGAGAGAATTTTAAAAGCTTCAAGAGAATTTCAACAATTTTGAGAGGGATTTGAAAAGTTTCAATGGGAATGGGAAGAATTGGGACAAAAATTGGAAAACTTTTAAGGGACTTTGAAAAAATTTCAACTGGAATTTTAGCCATTTTTTGACGTGAAATTGTAAACATGTGGACATGGATTTTGAAAATTCTAGAGAGAATTTTAAAAGCTTTAACAGAATTTCTACAATTTTGAGAGGGATTTGAAAAGTTTCAATGGGAATGGGAAGAATTGGGACAAAAATTGGAAAATTTTGAAGGGACTTTGAAAAAATTTCAACTGGAATTTTAGCAATTTTTTGACGTGAAATTGTAAACATGTGGACATGGATTTTGAAAATTCTAGAGAGAATTTTAAAAGCTTCAACAGAATTTCAACAATTTTGAGAGGGATTTGAAAAGTTTCAATGGGAATGGGAAGAATTGGGACAAAAATTGGAAAATTTTTAAGGGACTTTGAAAAAATTTCAGCTGGAATTTTAGCAATTTTTTTTACGTGAAATTGTAAACATGTGGCCATGGATTTTGAAAATTCTAGAGAGAATTTTAAAAGCTTCAAGAGAATTTCAACAATTTTGAGAGGGATTTGAAAAGTTTCAATGGGAATGGGAAGAATTGGGACAAAAATTGGAAAATTTTTAAGGGACTTTGAAAAAATTTCAACTGGAATTTTAGCCATTTTTTTATGTGAAATTGTAAACATGTGGCCATGGATTTTGAAAATTCTAGAGAGAATTTTAAAAGCTTCAAGAGAATTTCAACAATTTTGAGAGGGATTTGAAAAGTTTCAATGGGAATGGGAAGAATTGGGACAAAAATTGGAAAATTTTTAAGGGACTTTGAAAAAATTTCAACTGGAATTTTAGCCATTTTTTGACGTGAAATTGTAAACATGTGGACATGGATTTTGAAAATTCTAGAGAGAATTTTAAAAGCTTCAACAGAATTTCAACAATTTTGAGAGGAATTTGAAAAGTTTCAATGGGAATGGGAAGAATTGGGACAAAAATTGGAAAATTTTTAAGGGACTTTGAAAAAATTTCAACTGGAATTTTAGCCATTTTTTGACGTGAAATTGTAAACATGTGGACATGGATTTTGAAAATTCTAGAGAGAATTTTAAAAGCTTCAACAGAATTTCAACAATTTTGAGAGGGATTTGAAAAGTTTCAATGGGAATGGGAAGAATTGGGACAAAAATTGGAAAATTTTGAAGGGACTTTGAAAAAATTTCAACTGGAATTTTACCATTTTTTTTATGTGAAATTGTAAACATGTGGACATGGATTTTGAAAATTCTAGAGAGAATTTTAAAAGCTTCAAGAGAATTTCAACAATTTTGAGAGGGATTTGAAAAGTTTCAATGGGAATGGGAAGAATTGGGACAAAAATTGGAAAATTTTTAAGGGACTTTGAAAAAATTTCAACTGGAATTTTAGCCATTTTGTTACGTGAAATTGTAAACATGTGGACATGGATTTTGAAAATTCTAGAGAGAATTTTAAAAGCTTCAAGAGAATTTCAACAATTTTGAGAGGGATTTGAAAAGTTTCAATGGGAATGGGAAGAATTGGGACAAAAATTGGAAAATTTTTAAGGGACTTTGAAAAAATTTCAACTGGAATTTTAGCAATTTTTTGACGTGAAATTGTAAACATGTGGCCATGGATTTTGAAAATTCTAGAGAGAATTTTAAAAGCTTCAAGAGAATTTCAACAATTTTGAGAGGGATTTGAAAAGTTTCAATGGGAATGGGAAGAATTGGGACAAAAATTGGAAAATTTTTAAGGGACTTTGAAAAAATTAAACTAGAATTTTAGCCATTTTTTGACGTGAAATTGTAAACATGTGGACATGGATTTTGAAAATTCTAGAGAGAATTTTAAAAGCTTCAAGAGAATTTCAACAATTTTGAGAGGGATTTGAAAAGTTTCAATGGGAATGGGAAGAATTGGGACAAAAATTGGAAAACTTTTAAGGGACTTTGAAAAAATTTCAACTGGAATTTTAGCCATTTTTTTATGTGAAATTGTAAACATGTGGCCATGGATTTTGAAAATTCTAGAGAGAATTTTAAAAGCTTCAAGAGAATTTCAACAATTTTGAGAGGGATTTGAAAAGTTTCAATGGGAATGGGAAGAATTGGGACAAAAATTGGAAAATTTTGAAGGGACTTTGAAAAAATTTCAACTGGAATTTTAGCCATTTTTTGACGTGAAATTGTAAACATGTGGACATGGATTTTGAAAATTCTAGAGAGAATTTTAAAAGCTTCAAGAGAATTTCAACAATTTTGAGAGGAATTTGAAAAGTTTCAATGGGAATGGGAAGAATTGGGACAAAAATTGGAAAATTTTTAAGGGACTTTGAAAAAATTTCAACTGGAATTTTAGCCATTTTTTGACGTGAAATTGTAAACATGTGGCCATGGATTTTGAAAATTCTAGAGAGAATTTTAAAAGCTTCAAGAGAATTTCAACAATTTTGAGAGGGATTTGAAAAGTTTCAATGGGAATGGGAAGAATTGGGACAAAAATTGGAAAATTTTTAAGGGACTTTGAAAAAATTAAACTAGAATTTTAGCCATTTTTTGACGTGAAATTGTAAACATGTGGACATGGATTTTGAAAATTCTAGAGAGAATTTTAAAAGCTTCAAGAGAATTTCAACAATTTTGAGAGGGATTTGAAAAGTTTCAATGGGAATGGGAAGAATTGGGACAAAAATTGGAAAACTTTTAAGGGACTTTGAAAAAAATTTCAACTGGAATTTTAGCCATTTTTTGACGTGAAATTGTAAACATGTGGACATGGATTTTGAAAATTCTAGAGAGAATTTTAAAAGCTTTAACAGAATTTCTACAATTTTGAGAGGGATTTGAAAAGTTTCAATGGGAATGGGAAGAATTGGGACAAAAATTGGAAAATTTTGAAGGGACTTTGAAAAAATTTCAACTGGAATTTTAGCAATTTTTTTGACGTGAAATTGTAAACATGTGGACATGGATTTTGAAAATTCTAGAGAGAATTTTAAAAGCTTCAACAGAATTTCAACAATTTTGAGAGGGATTTGAAAAGTTTCAATGGGAATGGGAAGAATTGGAACAAAAATTGGAAAATTTTTAAGGGACTTTGAAAAAATTTCAACTGGAATTTTAGCCATTTTTTTATGTGAAATTGTAAACATGTGGACATGGATTTTGAAAATTCTAGAGAGAATTTTAAAAGCTTCAACAGAATTTCAACAATTTTGAGAGGGATTTGAAAAGTTTCAATGGGAATGGGAAGAATTGGGACAAAAATTGGAAAATTTTTAAGGGACTTTGAAAACATTTCAACTGGAATTTTAGCCATTTTTTTATGTGAAATTGTAAACATGTGGACATGGATTTTGAAAATTCTAGAGAGAATTTTAAAAGCTTCAAGAGAATTTCAACAATTTTGAGAGGGATTTGAAAAGTTTCAATGGGAATGGGAAGAATTGGGACAAAAATTGGAAAATTTTTAAGGGACTTTGAAAAAATTTCAACTGGAATTTTAGCCATTTTTTGACGTGAAATTGTAAACATGTGGCCATGGATTTTGAAAATTCTAGAGAGAATTTTAAAAGCTTCAACAGAATTTCAACAATTTTGAGAGGGATTTGAAAAGTTTCAATGGGAATGGGAAGAATTGGGACAAAAATTGGAAAATTTTGAAGGACTTTGAAAAATTTCAACTTGAATTTTAGCAATTTTTTGACGTGAAATTGTAAACATGTGGACATGGATTTTGAAAATTCTAGAGAGAATTTTAAAAGCTTCAAGAGAATTTCAACAATTTTGAGAGGGATTTGAAAAGTTTCAATGGGAATGGGAAGAATTGGGACAAGAATTGGAAAACTTTTAAGGGACTTTGAAAAAATTTCAACTGGAATTTTATCAATTTTTTGTCGTGAAATTGTAAACATGTGGACATGGATTTTGAAAATTCTAGAGAGAATTTTAAAAGCTTCAAGAGAATTTCAACAATTTTGAGAGGGATTTGAAAAGTTTCAATGGGAATGGGAAGAATTGGGACAAAAATTGGAAAATTTTTAAGGGACTTTGAAAAAGTTTCAACTGGAATTTTAGCCATTTTTTGACGTGAAATTGTAAACATGTGGACATGGATTTTGAAAATTCTAGAGAGAATTTTAAAAGCTTCAAGAGAATTTCAACAATTTTGAGAGGGATTTGAAAAGTTTCAATGGGAATGGGAAGAATTGGGACAAAAATTGGAAAATTTTTCAGGGACTTTGAAAAAATTTCAACTGGAATTTTAGCCATTTTTTGACGTGAAATTGTAAACATGTGGACATGGATTTTGAAAATTCTAGAGAGAATTTTAAAAGCTTCAACAGAATTTCAACAATTTTGAGAGGAATTTGAAAAGTTTCAATGGGAATGGGAAGAATTGGGACAAAAATTGGAAAATTTTTAAGGGACTTTGAAAAAATTTCAACTGGAATTTTAGCAATTTTTTGACGTGAAATTGTAAACATGTGGCCATGGATTTTGAAAATTCTAGAGAGAATTTTAAAAGCTTCAAGAGAATTTCAACAATTTTGAGAGGGATTTGAAAAGTTTCAATGGGAATGGGAAGAATTGGGACAAAAATTGGAAAATTTTTAAGGGACTTTGAAAAAATTTCAACTGGAATTTTAGCCATTTTTTTATGTGAAATTGTAAACATGTGGACATGGATTTTGAAAATTCTAGAGAGAATTTTAAAAGCTTCAACAGAATTTCAACAATTTTGAGAGGGATTTGAAAAGTTTCAATGGGAATGGGAAGAATTGGGACAAAAATTGGAAAATATTTAAGGGACTTTGAAAACATTTCAACTGGAATTTTAGCCATTTTTTTATGTGAAATTGTAAACATGTGGACATGGATTTTGAAAATTCTAGAGAGAATTTTAAAAGCTTCAACAGAATTTCAACAATTTTGAGAGGGATTTGAAAAGTTTCAATGGGAATGGGAAGAATTGGGACAAAAATTGGAAAATTTTTAAGGGACTTTGAAAAAATTTCAACTGGAATTTTAGCAATTTTTTGACGTGAAATTGTAAACATATGGACATGGATTTTGAAAATTCTAGAGAGAATTTTAAAAGCTTCAAGAGAATTTCAACAATTTTGAGAGGGATTTGAAAAGTTTCAATGGGAATGGGAAGAATTGGGACAAAAATTGGAAAATTTTTAAGGGACTTTGAAAAAATTTCAACTTGAATTTTAGCAATTTTTTGACGTGAAATTGTAAACATGTGGACATGGATTTTGAAAATTCTAGAGAGAATTTTAAAAGCTTCAAGAGAATTTCAACAATTTTGAGAGGGATTTGAAAAGTTTCAATGGGAATGGGAAGAATTGGGACAAAAATTGGAAAACTTTTAAGGGACTTTGAAAAAATTTCAACTGGAATTTTATCAATTTTTTGTCGTGAAATTGTAAACATGTGGACATGGATTTTGAAAATTCTAGAGAGAATTTTAAAAGCTTCAAGAGAATTTCAACAATATTGAGAGGGATTTGAAAAGTTTCAATGGGAATGGAAGAATTGGGACAAAAATTGGAAAATTTTTAAGGGACTTTGAAAAAATTTCAACTGGAATTTTAGCCATTTTTTGACGTGAAATTGTAAACATGTGGCCATGGATTTTGAAAATTCTAGAGAGAATTTTAAAAGCTTCAACAGAATTTCAACAATTTTGAGAGGGATTTGAAAAGTTTCAATGGGAACGGGAAGAATTGGGACAAAAATTGGAAAATTTTTAAGGGACTTTGAAAAAATTTCAACTGGAATTTTAGCCATTTTTTTATGTGAAATTGTAAACATGTGGACATGGATTTTGAAAATTCTAGAGAGAATTTTAAAAGCTTCAAGAGAATTTCAACAATTTTGAGAGGGATTTGAAAAGTTTCAATGGGAATGGGAAGAATTGGGACAAAAATTGGAAAATTTTGAAGGGACTTTGAAAAAATTTCAACTGGAATTTTAGCCATTTTTTGACGTGAAATTGTAAACATGTGGACATGGATTTTGAAAATTCTAGAGAGAATTTTAAAAGCTTCAAGAGAATTTCAACAATTTTGAGAGGGATTTGAAAAGTTTCAATGGGAATGGAAGAATTGGGACAAAAATTGGAAAATTTTTAAGGGACTTTGAAAAAATTTCAACTGGAATTTTAGCCATTTTTTGACGTGAAATTGTAAACATGTGGCCATGGATTTTGAAAATTCTAGAGAGAATTTTAAAAGCTTCAAGAGAATTTCAACAATTTTGAGAGGGATTTGAAAAGTTTCAATGGGAATGGGAAGAATTGGGACAAAAATTGGAAAATTTTTAAGGGACTTTGAAAACATTTCAACTGGAATTTTAGCCATTTTTTGACGTGAAATTGTAAACATGTGGCCATGGATTTTGAAAATTCTAGAGAGAATTTTAAAAGCTTCAAGAGAATTTCAACAATTTTGAGAGGGATTTGAAAAGTTTCAATGGGAATGGGAAGAATTGGGACAAAAATTGGAAAATTTTTCAGGGACTTTGAAAAAATTTCAACTGGAATTTTAGCCATTTTTTGACGTGAAATTGTAAACATGTGGCCATGGATTTTGAAAATTCTAGAGAGAATTTTAAAAGCTTCAACAGAATTTCAACAATTTTGAGAGGAATTTGAAAAGTTTCAATGGGAATGGGAAGAATTGGGACAAAAATTGGAAAATTTTTCAGGGACTTTGAAAAAATTTCAACTGGAATTTTAGCCATTTTTTGACGTGAAATTGTAAACATGTGGACATGGATTTTGAAAATTCTAGAGAGAATTTTAAAAGCTTCAACAGAATTTCAACAATTTTGAGAGGGATTTGAAAAGTTTCAATGGGAATGGGAAGAATTGGGACAAAAATTGGAAAATTTTTAAGGGACTTTGAAAAAATTTCAACTGGAATTTTAGCCATTTTTTGACGTGAAATTGTAAACATGTGGACATGGATTTTGAAAATTCTAGAGAGAATTTTAAAAGCTTCAACAGAATTTCAACAATTTTGAGAGGGATTTGAAAAGTTTCAATGGGAATGGGAAGAATTGGGACAAAAATTGGAAAACTTTTAAGGGACTTTGAAAAAATTTCAACTGGAATTTTATCAATTTTTTGACGTGAAATTGTAAACATGTGGACATGGATTTTGAAAATTCTAGAGAGAATTTTAAAAGCTTCAAGAGAATTTCAACAATTTTGAGAGGGATTTGAAAAGTTTCAATGGGAATGGGAAGAATTGGGACAAAAATTGGAAAATTTTGAAGGGACTTTGAAAAAATTTCAACTGGAATTTTAGCAATTTTTTTTTACGTGAAATTGTAAACATGTGGCCATGGATTTTGAAAATTCTAGAGAGAATTTTAAAAGCTTCAAGAGAATTTCAACAATTTTGAGAGGGATTTGAAAAGTTTCAATGGGAATGGGAAGAATTGGGACAAAAATTGGAAAATTTTTAAGGGACTTTGAAAAAATTTCAACTGGAATTTTAGCCATTTTTTTATGTGAAATTGTAAACATGTGGACATGGATTTTGAAAATTCTAGAGAGAATTTTAAAAGCTTCAAGAGAATTTCAACAATTTTGAGAGGGATTTGAAAAGTTTCAATGGGAATGGGAAGAATTGGGACAAAAATTGGAAAATTTTGAAGGGACTTTGAAAAAATTTCAACTGGAATTTTAGCCATTTTTTGACGTGAAATTGTAAACATGTGGCCATGGATTTTGAAAATTCTAGAGAGAATTTTAAAAGCTTCAACAGAATTTCAACAATTTTGAGAGGGATTTGAAAAGTTTCAATGGGAATGGGAAGAATTGGGACAAAAATTGGAAAATTTTTAAGGGACTTTGAAAAATTTCAACTGGAATTTTAGCCATTTTTTGACGTGAAATTGTAAACATGTGGCCATGGATTTTGAAAATTCTAGAGAGAATTTTAAAAGCTTCAAGAGAATTTCAACAATTTTGAGAGGGATTTGAAAAGTTTCAATGGGAATGGGAAGAATTGGGACAAAAATTGGAAAATTTTTAAGGGACTTTGAAAAAATTTCAACTGGAATTTTAGCCATTTTTTGACGTGAAATTGTAAACATGTGGACATGGATTTTGAAAATTCTAGAGAGAATTTTAAAAGCTTCAACAGAATTTCAACAATTTTGAGAGGAATTTGAAAAGTTTCAATGGGAATGGGAAGAATTGGGACAAAAATTGGAAAATTTTTAAGGGACTTTGAAAAAATTTCAACTGGAATTTTAGCCATTTTTTGACGTGAAATTGTAAACATGTGGCCATGGATTTTGAAAATTCTAGAGAGAATTTTAAAAGCTTCAACAGAATTTCAACAATTTTGAGAGGAATTTGAAAAGTTTCAATGGGAATGGGAAGAATTGGGACAAAAATTGGAAAATTTTTAAGGGACTTTGAAAAAATTTCAACTGGAATTTTAGCCATTTTGTTACGTGAAATTGTAAACATGTGGACATGGATTTTGAAAATTCTAGAGAGAATTTTAAAAGCTTCAAGAGAATTTCAACAATTTTGAGAGGGATTTGAAAAGTTTCAATGGGAATGGGAAGAATTGGGACAAAAATTGGAAAACTTTTAAGGGACTTTGAAAAAATTTCAACTGGAATTTTAGCCATTTTTTGACGTGAAATTGTAAACATGTGGACATGGATTTTGAAAATTCTAGAGAGAATTTTAAAAGCTTCAAGAGAATTTCAACAATTTTGAGAGGGATTTGAAAAGTTTCAATGGGAATGGGAAGAATTGGGACAAAAATTGGAAAATTTTTAAGGGACTTTGAAAAAATTTCAACTGGAATTTTAGCAATTTTTTGACGTGAAATTGTAAACATGTGGCCATGGATTTTGAAAATTCTAGAGAGAATTTTAAAAGCTTCAAGAGAATTTCAACAATTTTGAGAGGGATTTGAAAAGTTTCAATGGGAATGGGAAGAATTGGGACAAAAATTGGAAAATTTTTAAGGGACTTTGAAAAAATTAAACTAGAATTTTAGCCATTTTTTGACGTGAAATTGTAAACATGTGGACATGGATTTTGAAAATTCTAGAGAGAATTTTAAAAGCTTCAACAGAATTTCAACAATTTTGAGAGGGATTTGAAAAGTTTCAATGGGAATGGGAAGAATTGGGACAAAAATTGGAAAACTTTTAAGGGACTTTGAAAAAATTTCAACTGGAATTTTAGCCATTTTTTTATGTGAAATTGTAAACATGTGGCCATGGATTTTGAAAATTCTAGAGAGAATTTTAAAAGCTTTAACAGAATTTCAACAATTTTGAGAGGAATTTGAAAAGTTTCAATGGGAATGGGAAGAATTGGGACAAAAATTGGAAAATTTTGAAGGGACTTTGAAAAAATTTCAACTGGAATTTTAGCCATTTTTTTATGTGAAATTGTAAACATGTGGACATGGATTTTGAAAATTCTAGAGAGAATTTTAAAAGCTTCAACAGAATTTCAACAATTTTGAGAGGGATTTGAAAAGTTTCAATGGGAATGGGAAGAATTGGGACAAAAATTGGAAAATTTTAAGGGACTTTGAAAAAATTTCAACTGGAATTTTAGCAATTTTTTTATGTGAAATTGTAAACATGTGGACATGGATTTTGAAAATTCTAGAGAGAATTTTAAAAGCTTCAACAGAATTTCAACAATTTTGAGAGGGATTTGAAAAGTTTCAATGGGAATGGGAAGAATTGGGACAAAAATTGGAAAATTTTTAAGGGACTTTGAAAAAATTTCAACTGGAATTTTAGCCATTTTTTGACGTGAAATTGTAAACATGTGGACATGGATTTTGAAAATTCTAGAGAGAATTTTAAAAGCTTCAACAGAATTTCAACAATTTTGAGAGGGATTTGAAAAGTTTCAATGGGAATGGGAAGAATTGGGACAAAAATTGGAAAACTTTTAAGGGACTTTGAAAAAATTTCAACTGGAATTTTAGCCATTTTTTGACGTGAAATTGTAAACATGTGGACATGGATTTTGAAAATTCTAGAGAGAATTTTAAAAGCTTCAAGAGAATTTCAACAATTTTGAGAGGGATTTGAAAAGTTTCAATGGGAATGGGAAGAATTGGGACAAAAATTGGAAAACTTTTAAGGGACTTTGAAAAAATTTCAACTGGAATTTTAGCCATTTTTTGACGTGAAATTGTAAACATGTGGACATGGATTTTGAAAATTCTAGAGAGAATTTTAAAAGCTTCAAGAGAATTTCAACAATTTTGAGAGGAATTTGAAAAGTTTCAATGGGAATGGGAAGAATTGGGACAAAAATTGGAAAATTTTTTAAGGGACTTTGAAAAAATTTCAACTGGAATTTTAGCCATTTTTTGACGTGAAATTGTAAACATGTGGACATGGATTTTGAAAATTCTAGAGAGAATTTTAAAAGCTTCAACAGAATTTCAACAATTTTGAGAGGGATTTGAAAAGTTTCAATGGGAATGGGAAGAATTGGGACAAAAATTGGAAAATTTTTAAGGGATTTGAAAAAATTAAACTAGAATTTTAGCCATTTTTTGACGTGAAATTGTAAACATGTGGACATGGATTTTGAAAATTCTAGAGAGAATTTTAAAAGCTTCAAGAGAATTTCAACAATTTTGAGAGGGATTTGAAAAGTTTCAATGGGAATGGGAAGAATTGGGACAAAAATTGGAAAACTTTTAAGGGACTTTGAAAAAATTTCAACTGGAATTTTAGCCATTTTTTGACGTGAAATTGTAAACATGTGGACATGGATTTTGAAAATTCTAGAGAGAATTTTAAAAGCTTCAAGAGAATTTCAACAATTTTGAGAGGGATTTGAAAAGTTTCAATGGGAATGGGAAGAATTGGGACAAAAATTGGAAAATTTTTAAGGGACTTTGAAAAATTTCAACTGGAATTTTAGCAATTTTTTGACGTGAAATTGTAAACATGTGGACATGGATTTTGAAATTCTAGAGAGAATTTTAAAAGCTTCAACAGAATTTCAACAATTTTGAGAGGGATTTGAAAAGTTTCAATGGGAATGGGAAGAATTGCGACAAAAATTGGAAAATTTTTAAGGGACTTTGAAAAAATTTGAACTTGAATTTTAGCCATTTTTTGACGTGAAATTGTAAACATGTGGACATGGATTTTGAAAATTCTAGAGAGAATTTTAAAAGCTTCAACAGAATTTCAACAATTTTGAGAGGGATTTGAAAAGTTTCAATGGGAATGGGAAGAATTGGGACAAAAATTGGAAAATTTTTAAGGGACTTTGAAAAAATTTCAACTGGAATTTTAGCCATTTTTTGACGTGAAATTGTAAACATGTGGACATGGATTTTGAAACTTCTAGAGAGAATTTTAAAAGCTTCAACAGAATTTCAACAATTTTGAGAGGGATTTGAAAAGTTTCAATGGGAATGGGAAGAATTGGGACAAAAATTGGAAAATTTTTAAGGGACTTTGAAAAAATTTCAACTGGAATTTTAGCAATTTTTTGACGTGAAATTGTAAACATGTGGACATGGATTTTGAAAATTCTAGAGAGAATTTTAAAAGCTTCAACAGAATTTCAACAATTTTGAGAGGGATTTGAAAAGTTTCAATGGGAATGGGAAGAATTGGGACAAAAATTGGAAAATTTTTAAGGGACTTTGAAAAAATTTCAACTTGAATTTTAGCAATTTTTTGACGTGAAATTGTAAACATGTGGACATGGATTTTGAAAATTCTAGAGAGAATTTTAAAAGCTTCAAGAGAATTTCAACAATTTTGAGAGGGATTTGAAAAGTTTCAATGGGAATGGGAAGAATTGGGACAAAAATTCGAAAACTTTTAAGGGACTTTGAAAAAATTTCAACTGGAATTTTAGCCATTTTTTGACGTGAAATTGTAAACATGTGGACATGGATTTTGAAAATTCTAGAGAGAATTTTAAAAGCTTCAAGAGAATTTCAACAATTTGGAGAGGGATTTGAAAAGTTTCAATGGGAATGGGAAGAATTGGGACAAAAATTGGAAATTTTTTAAGGGACTTTGAAAAAATTTCAACTTGAATTTTAGCAATTTTTTGACGTGAAATTGTAAACATGTGAAGTGGATTTTGAAAATTCTAGAGAGAATTTTAAAAGCTTCAACAGAATTTCAACAATTTTGAGAGGGATTTGAAAAGTTTCAATGGGAATGGGAAGAATTGGGACAAAAATTGGAAAATTTTTAAGGGACTTTGAAAAAATTTCAACTGGAATTTTAGCCATTTTTTGACGTGAAATTGTAAACATGTGGACATGGATTTTGAAAATTCTAGAGAGAATTTTAAAAGCTTCAACAGAATTTCAACAATTTTGAGAGGAATTTGAAAAGTTTCAATGGGAATGGGAAGAATTGGGACAAAAATTGGAAAATTTTGAAGGGACTTTGAAAAATTTCAACTGGAATTTTAGCCATTTTTTGACGTGAAATTGTAAACATGTGGACATGGATTTTGAAAATTCTAGAGAGAATTTTAAAAGCTTCAAGAGAATTTCAACAATTTTGAGAGGAATTTGAAAAGTTTCAATGGGAATGGAAGAATTGGGACAAAAATTGGAAAATTTTTAAGGGACT
>NW_028116941.1:0-77080 GCF_964273445.1 Streptopelia decaocto | reverse complement strand
ACAATTTTGAGAGGGATTTGAAAAGTTTCAATAGGAATGGGAAGAATTGGGACAAAAATTGGAAAATTTTTAAGGGACTTTGAAAAAATTTCAACTGGGAATTTTAGCCATTTTTTGACGTGAAATTGTAAACATGTGGACATGGATTTTGAAAATTCTAGAGAGAATTTTAAAAGCTTCAAGAGAATTTCAACAATTTTGAGAGGGATTTGAAAAGTTTCAATGGGAATGGGAAGAATTGGGACAAAAATTGGAAAATTTTTAAGGGACTTTGAAAAATTTCAACTGGAATTTTAGCCATTTTTTGACGTGAAATTGTAAACATGTGGCCATGGATTTTGAAAATTCTAGAGAGAATTTTAAAAGCTTCAAGAGAATTTCAACAATTTTGAGAGGGATTTGAAAAGTTTCAATGGGAATGGGAAGAATTGGGACAAAAATTGGAAAATTTTTAAGGGACTTTGAAAAAATTTCAACTGGAATTTTTAGCCATTTTTTGACGTGAAATTGTAAACATGTGGACATGGATTTTGAAAATTCTAGAGAGAATTTTAAAAGCTTCAAGAGAATTTCAAAAATTTTGAGAGGGATTTGAAAAGTTTCAATGGGAATGGGAAGAATTGGGACAAAAATTGGAAAATTTTCAGGGCCTTTGAAAAATTTCAACTGGAATTTTAGCCATTTTTTGATGTGAAATTGTAAACATGTGGCCATGGATTTCAAAAATTCTAGAGAGAATTTTAAAAGCTTCAAGAGAATTTCAACAATTTTGAGAGGGATTTGAAAAGTTTCAATGGGAATGGGAAGAATTGGGACAAAATTGGAAAATTTTAAGGGACTTTGAAAAAATTTCAACTGGAATTTTAGCCATTTTTTGACGTGAAATTGTAAACATGTGGACATGGATTTTGAAAATTCTGGAGAGAATTTTAAAAGCTTCAAGAGAATTTCAACAATTTTGAGAGGGATTTGAAAAGTTTCAATGGGAATGGGAAGAATTGGGACAAAAATTGGAAAATTTTTAAGGGACTTTGAAAAAATTTCAACTGGAATTTTAGCAATTTTTTTGACGTGAAATTGTAAACATGTTGAAGTGGATTTTGAAAATTCTAGAGAGAATTTTAAAAGCTTCAAGAGAATTTCAACAATTTTGAGAGGGATTTGAAAAGTTTCAATGGGAATGGGAGGAATTGGGACAAAAATTGGAAAATTTTTTAAGGGACTTTGAAAAATTTCAACTGGAATTTTAGCCATTTTTTGACGTGAAATTGTAAACATGTGGCCATGGATTTTGAAAATTCTAGAGAGAATTTTAAAAGCTTCAAGAGAATTTCAACAATTTTGAGAGGGATCTGAAAAGTTTCAATGGGAATGGGAAGAATTGGGACAAAAATTGGAAAAATTTTGAAGGGACTTTGAAAAAATTTCAACTGGAATTTTAGCCATTTTTTGACGTGAAATTGTAAACATGTGGACATGGATTTTGAAAATTCTAGAGAGAATTTTAAAAGCTTCAAGAGAATTTCAACAATTTTGAGAGGGATTTGAAAAGTTTCAATGGGAATGGGAAGAATTGGGACAAAAATTGGAAAATTTTTAAGGGACTTTGAAAAAATTTCAACTGGAATTTTAGCCATTTTTTGACGTGAAATTGTAAACATGTTGCCATGGATTTGGAAAATTCTAGAGAGAATTTTAAAAGCTTCAAGAGAATTTCAAAAATTTTGAGAGGGATTTGAAAAGTTTCAATGGGAATGGAAAGAATTGGGACAAAAATTGGAAAATTTTTCAGGGACTTTGAAAAAATTTCAACTGGAATTTTAGCCATTTTTTGATGTGAAATTGTAAACATGTGGACATGGGATTTCAAAAATTCTAGAGAGAATTTTAAAAGCTTCAAGAGAATTTCAACAATTTTGAGAGGGATTTGAAAAGTTTCAATGGGAATGGGAAGAATTGGGACAAAAATTGGAAAATTTTTAAGGGACTTTGAAAAAATTTCAACTGGAATTTTAGCCATTTTTTGACGTGAAATTGTAAACATGTGGCCATGGATTTTGAAAATTCTGGAGAGAATTTTAAAAGCTTCAAGAGAATTTCAACAATTTTGAGAGGGATTTGAAAAGTTTCAATGGGAATGGGAAGAATTGGGACAAAAATTGGAAAATTTTTAAGGGACTTTGAAAAAATTTCAAGTGGAATTTTAGCAATTTTTTGACGTGAAATTGTAAACATGTTGAAGTGGATTTTGAAAATTCTAGAGAGAATTTTAAAAGCTTCAAGAGAATTTCAACAATTTTGAGAGGGATTTGAAAAGTTTCAATGGGAATGGGAGGAATTGGGACAAAAATTGGAAAATTTTTAAGGGACTTTGAAAAAATTTCAACTGGAATTTTAGCCATTTTTTGACGTGAAATTGTAAACATGTGGCCATGGATTTTGAAAATTCTAGAGAGAATTTTAAAAGCTTCAAGAGAATTTCAACAATTTTGAGAGGGATCTGAAAAGTTTCAATGGGAATGGGAAGAATTGGGACAAAAATTGGAAAATTTTGAAGGGACTTTGAAAAAATTTCAACTGGAATTTTAGCCATTTTTTGACGTGAAATTGTAAACATGTGGACATGGATTTTGAAAATTCTAGAGAGAATTTTAAAAAGCTTCAAGAGAATTTCAACAATTTTGAGAGGGATTTGAAAAGTTTCAATGGGAATGGGAAGAATTGGGACAAAAATTGGAAAATTTTTAAGGGACTTTGAAAAAATTTCAACTGGAATTTTAGCCATTTTTTGACGTGAAATTGTAAACATGTGGCCATGGATTTTGAAAATTCTAGAGAGAATTTTAAAAGCTTCAAGAGAATTTCAACAATTTTGAGAGGGATTTGAAAAGTTTCAATGGGAATGGGAAGAATTGGGACAAAAATTGGAAAATTTTTAAGGGACTTTGAAAAAATTTCAACTGGAATTTTAGCCATTTTTTGACGTGAAATTGTAAACATGTGGACATGGATTTTGAAAATTCTAGAGAGAATTTTAAAAGCTTCAACAGAATTTCAACAATTTTGAGAGGGATTTGAAAAGTTTCCATGGGAATGGGAAGAATTGGGACAAAAATTGGAAAATTTTTAAGGGACTTTGAAAAAATTTCAACTGGAATTTTAGCCATTTTTTGACGTGAAATTGTAAACATGTGGCCATGGATTTTGAAAATTCTAGAGAGAATTTTAAAAGCTTCAACAGAATTTCAACAATTTTGAGAGGGATTTGAAAAGTTTCAATGGGAATGGGAAGAATTGGGACAAAAATTGGAAAATTTTTAAGGGACTTTGAAAAAATTTCAACTGGAATTTTAGCTATTTTTTGACGTGAAATTGTAAACATGTGGCCATGGATTTGGAAAATTCTAGAGAGAATTTTAAAAGCTTCAAGAGAATTTCAACAATTTTGAGAGGGATTTGAAAAGTTTCAATGGGAATGGGAAGAATTGGGACAAAAATTGGAAAATTTTTAAGGGACTTTGAAAAAATTTCAACTGGAATTTTAGCCATTTTTTGAAGTGAAATTGTAAACATGTGGCCATGGATTTGAAAATTCTAGAGAGAATTTTAAAAGCTTCAAGAGAATTTCAACAATTTTGAGAGGGATCTGAAAAGTTTCAATGGGAATGGGAAGAATTGGGACAAAAATTGGAAAATTTTGAAGGGACTTGAAAAAATTTCAACTGGAATTTTAGCCATTTTTTGACGTGAAATTGTAAACATGTGGACATGGATTTTGAAAATTCTAGAGAGAATTTTAAAAGCTTCAAGAGAATTTCAACAATTTTGAGAGGGATTTGAAAAGTTTCAATGGGAATGGGAAGAATTGGGACAAAAATTGGAAAATTTTTCAGGGACTTTGAAAAAATTTCAACTGGAATTTTAGCCATTTTTTGACGTGAAATTGTAAACATGTGGACATGGATTTCAAAAATTCTAGAGAGAATTTTAAAAGCTTCAAGAGAATTTCAACAATTTTGAGAGGGATTTGAAAAGTTTCAATGGGAATGGGAAGAATTGGGACAAAAATTGGAAAATTTTTAAGGGACTTTGAAAAAATTTCAACTGGAATTTTAGCCATTTTTTGACGTGAAATTGTAAACATGTGGACATGGATTTTGAAAATTCTGGAGAGAATTTTAAAAGCTTCAAGAGAATTTCAACAATTTTGAGAGGGATTTGAAAAGTTTCAATGGGAATGGGAAGAATTGGGACAAAAATTGGAAAATTTTTAAGGGACTTTGAAAAAATTTCAAGTGGAATTTTAGCAATTTTTTGACGTGAAATTGTAAACATGTTGAAGTGGATTTTGAAAATTCTAGAGAGAATTTTAAAAGCTTCAAGAGAATTTCAACAATTTTGAGAGGGATTTGAAAAGTTTCAATGGGAATGGGAGGAATTGGGACAAAAATTGGAAAATTTTTAAGGGACTTTGAAAAATTGCAACTGGAATTTTAGCCATTTTTTGACGTGAAATTGTAAACATGTGGCCATGGATTTTGAAAATTCTAGAGAGAATTTTAAAAGCTTCAAGAGAATTTCAACAATTTTGAGAGGGATCTGAAAAGTTTCAATGGGAATGGGAAGAATTGGGACAAAAATTGGAAAATTTTGAAGGGACTTTGAAAAAATTTCAACTGGAATTTTAGCCATTTTTTGACGTGAAATTGTAAACATGTGGACATGGATTTTGAAAATTCTAGAGAGAATTTTAAAAGCTTCAAGAGAATTTCAACAATTTTGAGAGGGATTTGAAAAGTTTCAATGGGAATGGGAAGAATTGGGACAAAAATTGGAAAATTTTTCAGGGACTTTGAAAAAATTTCAACTGGAATTTTAGCCATTTTTTGACGTGAAATTGTAAACATGTGGACATGGATTTCAAAAATTCTAGAGAGAATTTTAAAAGCTTCAAGAGAATTTCAACAATTTTGAGAGGGATTTGAAAAGTTTCAATGGGAATGGGAAGAATTGGGACAAAAATTGGAAAATTTTTAAGGGACTTTGAAAAAATTTCAACTGGAATTTTAGCCATTATTTGACGTGAAATTGTAAACATGTGGCCATGGATTTTGAAAATTCTAGAGAGAATTTTAAAAGCTTCAAGAGAATTTCAACAATTTTGAGAGGGATTTGAAAAGTTTCAATGGGAATGGGAAGAATTGGGACAAAAATTGGAAAATTTTTAAGGGACTTTGAAAAAATTTCAACTGGAATTTTAGCCATTTTTTGACGTGAAATTCTAAACATGTGGACATGGATTTTGAAAATTCTAGAGAGAATTTTAAAAGCTTCAACAGAATTTCAACAATTTTGAGAGGGATTTGAAAAGTTTCAATGGGAATGGGAAGAATTGGGACAAAAATTGGAAAATTTTTAAGGGACTTTGAAAAAATTTCAACTGGAATTTTAGCCATTTTTTGACGTGAAATTGTAAACATGTGGACATGGATTTTGAAAATTCTAGAGAGAATTTTAAAAGCTTCAACAGAATTTCAACAATTTTGAGAGGGATTTGAAAAGTTTCAATGGGAATGGGAAGAATTGGGACAAAAATTGGAAAATTTTTAAGGGACTTTGAAAAAATTTCAACTGGAATTTTAGCCATTTTTTGACGTGAAATTGTAAACATGTGGCCATGGATTTTGAAAATTCTAGAGAGAATTTTAAAAGCTTCAACAGAATTTCAACAATTTTGAGAGGGATTTGAAAAGTTTCAATGGGAATGGGAAGAATTGGGACAAAAATTGGAAAATTTTTAAGGGACTTTGAAAAAATTTCAACTGGAATTTTAGCCATTTTTTGACGTGAAATTGTAAACATGTGGCCATGGATTTGGAAAATTCTAGAGAGAATTTTAAAAGCTTCAAGAGAATTTCAACAATTTTGAGAGGGATTTGAAAAGTTTCAATGGGAATGGGAAGAATTGGGACAAAAATTGGAAAATTTTTAAGGGACTTTGAAAAAATTTCAACTGGAATTTTAGCCATTTTTTGACGTGAAATTGTAAACATGTGGCCATGGATTTTGAAAATTCTAGAGAGAATTTTAAAAGCTTCAAGAGAATTTCAACAATTTTGAGAGGGATCTGAAAAGTTTCAATGGGAATGGGAAGAATTGGGACAAAAATTGGAAAATTTTGAAGGGACTTTGAAAAATTTCAACTGGAATTTTAGCCATTTTTTGACGTGAAATTGTAAACATGTGGACATGGATTTTGAAAATTCTAGAGAGAATTTTAAAAGCTTCAAGAGAATTTCCACAATTTTGAGAGGGATTTGAAAAGTTTCAATGGGAATGGGAAGAATTGGGACAAAAATTGGAAAATTTTTAAGGGACTTTGAAAAAATTGCAACTGGAATTTTAGCCATTTTTTGACGTGAAATTGTAAACATGTGGACATGGATTTCAAAAATTCTAGAGAGAATTTTAAAAGCTTCAAGAGAATTTCAACAATTTTGAGAGGGATTTGAAAAGTTTCAATGGGAATGGGAAGAATTGGGACAAAAATTGGAAAATTTTTAAGGGACTTTGAAAAAATTTCAACTGGAATTTTAGCCATTTTTTGACGTGAAATTGTAAACATGTGGACATGGATTTTGAAAATTCTGGAGAGAATTTTAAAAGCTTCAAGAGAATTTCAACAATTTTGAGAGGGATTTGAAAAGTTTCAATGGGAATGGGAAGAATTGGGACAAAAATTGGAAAATTTTTAAGGGACTTTGAAAAAATTTCAAGTGGAATTTTAGCAATTTTTTGACGTGAAATTGTAAACATGTTGAAGTGGATTTTGAAAATTCTAGAGAGAATTTTAAAAGCTTCAAGAGAATTTCAACAATTTTGAGAGGGATTTGAAAAGTTTCAATGGGAATGGGAGGAATTGGGACAAAAATTGGAAAATTTTTAAGGGACTTTGAAAAAATTGCAACTGGAATTTTAGCCATTTTTTGACGTGAAATTGTAAACATGTGGACATGGATTTTGAAAATTCTAGAGAGAATTTTAAAAGCTTCAAGAGAATTTCAACAATTTTGAGAGGGATTTGAAAAGTTTCAATGGGAATGGGAAGAATTGGGACAAAAATTGGAAAATTTTTAAGGGACTTTGAAAAAATTTCAACTGGAATTTTAGCCATTTTTTGACGTGAAATTGTAAACATGTGGCCATGGATTTTGAAAATTCTAGAGAGAATTTTAAAAGCTTCAAGAGAATTTCAACAATTTTGAGAGGGATCTGAAAAGTTTCAATGGGAATGGGAAGAATTGGGACAAAAATTGGAAAATTTTTAAGGGACTTTGAAAAAATTTCAACTGGAATTTTAGCCATTTTTTGACGTGAAATTGTAAACATGTGGACATGGATTTTGAAAATTCTAGAGAGAATTTTAAAAGCTTCAAGAGAATTTCAACAATTTTGAGAGGGATTTGAAAAGTTTCAATGGGAATGGGAAGAATTGGGACAAAAATTGGAAAATTTTTAAGGGACTTTGAAAAAATTTCAACTGGAATTTTAGCCATTTTTTGACGTGAAATTGTAAACATGTGGACATGGATTTCAAAAATTCTAGAGAGAATTTTAAAAGCTTCAAGAGAATTTCAACAATTTTGAGAGGGATTTGAAAAGTTTCAATGGGAATGGGAAGAATTGGGACAAAAATTGGAAAATTTTTAAGGGACTTTGAAAAAATTGCAACTGGAATTTTAGCCATTTTTTGACGTGAAATTGTAAACATGTGGACATGGATTTTGAAAATTCTGGAGAGAATTTTAAAAGCTTCAAGAGAATTTCAACAATTTTGAGAGGGATTTGAAAAGTTTCAATGGGAATGGGAAGAATTGGGACAAAAATTGGAAAATTTTTAAGGGACTTTGAAAAAATTTCAACTGGAATTTTAGCCATTTTTTGACGTGAAATTGTAAACATGTTGAAGTGGATTTTGAAAATTCTAGAGAGAATTTTAAAAGCTTCAAGAGAATTTCAACAATTTTGAGAGGGATTTGAAAAGTTTCAATGGGAATGGGAGGAATTGGGACAAAAATTGGAAAATTTTTAAGGGACTTTGAAAAAATTGCAACTGGAATTTTAGCCATTTTTTGACGTGAAATTGTAAACATGTGGCCATGGATTTGGAAAATTCTAGAGAGAATTTTAAAAGCTTCAAGAGAATTTCAACAATTTTGAGAGGGATTTGAAAAGTTTCAATGGGAATGGGAAGAATTGGGACAAAAATTGGAAAATTTTTAAGGGACTTTGAAAAAATTTCAACTGGAATTTTAGCCATTTTTTGACGTGAAATTGTAAACATGTGGCCATGGATTTTGAAAATTCTAGAGAGAATTTTAAAAGCTTCAAGAGAATTTCAACAATTTTGAGAAGGGATTTGAAAAGTTTCAATGGGAATGGGAAGAATTGGGACAAAAATTGGAAAATTTTGAAGGGACTTTGAAAAAATTTCAACTGGAATTTTAGCCATTTTTTGACGTGAAATTGTAAACATGTGGACATGGATTTTGAAAATTCTAGAGAGAATTTTAAAAGCTTCAAGAGAATTTCAACAATTTTGAGAGGGATTTGAAAAGTTTCAATGGGAATGGGAAGAATTGGGACAAAAATTGGAAAATTTTTCAGGGACTTTGAAAAAATTTCAACTGGAATTTTAGCCATTTTTTGACGTGAAATTGTAAACATGTGGACATGGATTTCAAAAATTCTAGAGAGAATTTTAAAAGCTTCAAGAGAATTTCAACAATTTTGAGAGGGATTTGAAAAGTTTCAATGGGAATGGGAAGAATTGGGACAAAAATTGGAAAATTTTTAAGGGACTTTGAAAAAATTTCAACTGGAATTTTAGCCATTTTTTGACGTGAAATTGTAAACATGTGGACATGGATTTCAAAATTCTGGAGAGAATTTTAAAAGCTTCAAGAGAATTTCAACAATTTTGAGAGGGATTTGAAAAGTTTCAATGGGAATGGGAAGAATTGGGACAAAAATTGGAAAATTTTTAAGGGACTTTGAAAAAATTTCAAGTGGAATTTTAGCAATTTTTTGACGTGAAATTGTAAACATGTTGAAGTGGATTTTGAAAATTCTAGAGAGAATTTTAAAAGCTTCAAGAGAATTTCAACAATTTTGAGAGGGATTTGAAAAGTTTCAATGGGAATGGGAGGAATTGGGACAAAAATTGGAAAATTTTTAAGGGACTTTGAAAAAATTGCAACTGGAATTTTAGCCATTTTTTGACGTGAAATTGTAAACATGTGGCCATGGATTTTGAAAATTCTAGAGAGAATTTTAAAAGCTTCAAGAGAATTTCAACAATTTTGAGAGGGATTTGAAAAGTTTCAATGGGAATGGGAAGAATTGGGACAAAAATTGGAAAATTTTTAAGGGACTTTGAAAAAATTTCAACTGGAATTTTAGCCATTTTTTGACGTGAAATTGTAAACATGTGGACATGGATTTGGAAAATTCTAGAGAGAATTTTAAAAGCTTCAAGAGAATTTCAACAATTTTGAGAGGGATTTGAAAAGTTTCAATGGGAATGGGAAGAATTGGGACAAAAATTGGAAAATTTTTAAGGGACTTTGAAAAAATTTCAACTGGAATTTTAGCCATTTTTTGACGTGAAATTGTAAACATGTGGAAGTGGATTTTGAAAATTCTAGAGAGAATTTTAAAAGCTTCAACAGAATTTCAACAATTTTGAGAGGGATTTGAAAAGTTTCAATGGGAATGGGAAGAATTGGGACAAAAATTGGAAAATTTTTAAGGGACTTTGAAAAAATTTCAACTGGAATTTTAGCCATTTTTTGACGTGAAATTGTAAACATGTTGAAGTGGATTTTGAAAATTCTAGAGAGAATTTTAAAAGCTTCAACAGAATTTCAACAATTTTGAGAGGGATTTGAAAAGTTTCAATGGGAATGGGAAGAATTGGGACAAAAATTGGAAAATTTTGAAGGGACTTTGAAAAAATTTCAACTGGAATTTTAGCCATTTTTTGACGTGAAATTGTAAACATGTGGACATGGATTTTGAAAATTCTGGAGAGAATTTTAAAAGCTTCAAGAGAATTTCAACAATTTTGAGAGGGATTTGAAAAGTTTCAATGGGAATGGGAAGAATTGGGACAAAAATTGGAAAATTTTTAAGGGACTTTGAAAAATTTCAAGTGGAATTTTAGCAATTTTTTGACGTGAAATTGTAAACATGTTGAAGTGGATTTTGAAAATTCTAGAGAGAATTTTAAAAGCTTCAAGAGAATTTCAACAATTTTGAGAGGGATTTGAAAAGTTTCAATGGGAATGGGAGGAATTGGGACAAAAATTGGAAAATTTTTAAGGGACTTTGAAAAAATTGCAACTGGAATTTTAGCCATTTTTTGACGTGAAATTGTAAACATGTGGACATGGATTTGGAAAATTCTAGAGAGAATTTTAAAAGCTTCAAGAGAATTTCAACAATTTTGAGAGGGATTTGAAAAGTTTCAATGGGAATGGGAAGAATTGGGACAAAAATTGGAAAATTTTTAAGGGACTTTGAAAAAATTTCAACTGGAATTTTAGCCATTTTTTGACATGAAATTGTAAACATGTGGCCATGGATTTTGAAAAATTCTAGAGAGAATTTTAAAAGCTTCAAGAGAATTTCAACAATTTTGAGAGGGATTTGAAAAGTTTCAATGGGAATGGGAAGAATTGGGACAAAAATTGGAAAATTTTTAAGGGACTTTGAAAAATTTCAACTGGAATTTTAGCCATTTTTTGACGTGAAATTGTAAACATGTGGCCATGGATTTGGAAAATTCTAGAGAGAATTTTAAAAGCTTCAAGAGAATTTCAACAATTTTGAGAGGGATTTGAAAAGTTTCAATGGGAATGGGAAGAATTGGGACAAAAATTGGAAAATTTTTAAGGGACTTTGAAAAAATTTCAACTGGAATTTTAGCCATTTTTTGACGTGAAATTGTAAACATGTGGACATGGATTTTGAAAATTCTGGAGAGAATTTTAAAAGCTTCAAGAGAATTTCAACAATTTTGAGAGGGATTTGAAAAGTTTCAATGGGAATGGGAAGAATTGGGACAAAAATTGGAAAATTTTTAAGGGACTTTGAAAAAATTTCAAGTGGAATTTTAGCAATTTTTTGACGTGAAATTGTAAACATGTTGAAGTGGATTTTGAAAATTCTAGAGAGAATTTTAAAAGCTTCAAGAGAATTTCAACAATTTTGAGAGGGATTTGAAAAGTTTCAATGGGAATGGGAGGAATTGGGACAAAAATTGGAAAATTTTTAAGGGACTTTGAAAAAATTGCAACTGGAATTTTAGCCATTTTTTGACGTGAAATTGTAAACATGTGGCCATGGATTTTGAAAATTCTAGAGAGAATTTTAAAAGCTTCAAGAGAATTTCAACAATTTTGAGAGGGATTTGAAAAGTTTCAATGGGAATGGGAAGAATTGGGACAAAATTGGAAAATTTTTAAGGGACTTTGAAAAAATTTCAACTGGAATTTTAGCCATTTTTTGACATGAAATTGTAAACATGTGGCCATGGATTTTGAAAATTCTAGAGAGAATTTTAAAAGCTTCAAGAGAATTTCAACAATTTTGAGAGGGATTTGAAAAGTTTCAATGGGAATGGGAAGAATTGGGACAAAAATTGGAAAATTTTTAAGGGACTTTGAAAAAATTTCAACTGGAATTTTAGCCATTTTTTGACGTGAAATTGTAAACATGTGGCCATGGATTTGGAAAATTCTAGAGAGAATTTTAAAAGCTTCAAGAGAATTTCAACAATTTTGAGAGGGATTTGAAAAGTTTCAATGGGAATGGGAAGAATTGGGACAAAAATTGGAAAATTTTTAAGGGACTTTGAAAAATTTCAACTGGAATTTTAGCCATTTTTTGACGTGAAATTGTAAACATGTGGAAGTGGATTTTGAAAATTCTAGAGAGAATTTTAAAAGCTTCAACAGAATTTCAACAATTTTGAGAGGGATTTGAAAAGTTTCAATGGGAATGGGAAGAATTGGGACAAAAATTGGAAAATTTTTAAGGGACTTTGAAAAAATTTCAACTGGAATTTTAGCCATTTTTTGACGTGAAATTGTAAACATGTTGAAGTGGATTTTGAAAATTCTAGAGAGAATTTTAAAAGCTTCAACAGAATTTCAACAATTTTGAGAGGGATTTGAAAAGTTTCAATGGGAATGGGAAGAATTGGGACAAAAATTGGAAAATTTTTAAGGGACTTTGAAAAAATTTCAACTGGAATTTTAGCCATTTTTTGACGTGAAATTGTAAACATGTGGACATGGATTTTGAAAATTCTAGAGAGAATTTTAAAAGCTTCAAGAGAATTTCAACAATTTTGAGAGGGATTTGAAAAGTTTCAATGGGAATGGGAAGAATTGGGACAAAAATTGGAAAATTTTTAAGGGACTTTGAAAAAATTTCAAGTGGAATTTTAGCAATTTTTTGACGTGAAATTGTAAACATGTTGAAGTGGATTTTGAAAATTCTAGAGAGAATTTTAAAAGCTTCAAGAGAATTTCAACAATTTTGAGAGGGATTTGAAAAGTTTCAATGGGAATGGGAGGAATTGGGACAAAAATTGGAAAATTTTTAAGGGACTTTGAAAAAATTGCAACTGGAATTTTAGCCATTTTTTGACGTGAAATTGTAAACATGTGGACATGGATTTTGAAAATTCTAGAGAGAATTTTAAAAGCTTCAAGAGAATTTCAACAATTTTGAGAGGGATTTGAAAAGTTTCAATGGGAATGGGAAGAATTGGGACAAAAATTGGAAAATTTTTAAGGGACTTTGAAAAAATTTCAACTGGAATTTTAGCCATTTTTTGACATGAAATTGTAAACATGTGGCCATGGATTTTGAAAATTCTAGAGAGAATTTTAAAAGCTTCAAGAGAATTTCAACAATTTTGAGAGGGATTTGAAAAGTTTCAATGGGAATGGGAAGAATTGGGACAAAAATTGGAAAATTTTTAAGGGACTTTGAAAAAATTTCAACTGGAATTTTAGCCATTTTTTGACGTGAAATTGTAAACATGTGGCCATGGATTTGGAAAATTCTAGAGAGAATTTTAAAAGCTTCAAGAGAATTTCAACAATTTTGAGAGGGATTTGAAAAGTTTCAATGGGAATGGGAAGAATTGGGACAAAAATTGGAAAATTTTTAAGGGACTTTGAAAAAATTTCAACTGGAATTTTAGCCATTTTTTTGACGTGAAATTGTAAACATGTGGACATGGATTTTGAAAATTCTGGAGAGAATTTTAAAAGCTTCAACAGAATTTCAACAATTTTGAGAGGGATTTGAAAAGTTTCAATGGGAATGGGAAGAATTGGGACAAAAATTGGAAAATTTTTAAGGGACTTTGAAAAAATTTCAAGTGGAATTTTAGCAATTTTTTGACGTGAAATTGTAAACATGTTGAAGTGGATTTTGAAAATTCTAGAGAGAATTTTAAAAGCTTCAAGAGAATTTCAACAATTTTGAGAGGGATTTGAAAAGTTTCAATGGGAATGGGAGGAATTGGGACAAAAATTGGAAAATTTTTAAGGGACTTTGAAAAAATTTCAACTGGAATTTTAGCCATTTTTTGACGTGAAATTGTAAACATGTGGCCATGGATTTTGAAAATTCTAGAGAGAATTTTAAAAGCTTCAAGAGAATTTCAACAATTTTGAGAGGGATTTGAAAAGTTTCAATGGGAATGGGAAGAATTGGGACAAAAATTGGAAAATTTTTCAGGGACTTTGAAAAAATTTCAACTGGAATTTTAGCCATTTTTTGATGTGAAATTGTAAACATGTGGACATGGATTTCAAAAATTCTAGAGAGAATTTTAAAAGCTTCAAGAGAATTTCAACAATTTTGAGAGGGATTTGAAAAGTTTCAATGGGAATGGGAAGAATTGGGACAAAAATTGGAAAATTTTTAAGGGACTTTGAAAAAATTTCAACTGGAATTTTAGCCATTTTTTGACGTGAAATTGTAAACATGTGGACATGGATTTTGAAAATTCTGGAGAGAATTTTAAAAGCTTCAAGAGAATTTCAACAATTTTGAGAGGGATTTGAAAAGTTTCAATGGGAATGGGAAGAATTGGGACAAAAATTGGAAAATTTTTAAGGGACTTTGAAAAAATTTCAACTGGAATTTTAGCCATTTTTTGACGTGAAATTGTAAACATGTGGCCATGGATTTTGAAAATTCTAGAGAGAATTTTAAAGCTTCAACAGAATTTCAACAATTTTGAGAGGGATTTGAAAAGTTTCAATGGAATGGGAAGAATTGGGACAAAAATTGGAAAATTTTTAAGGGACTTTGAAAAAATTTCAACTGGAATTTTAGCCATTTTTTGACATGAAATTGTAAACATGTGGCCATGGATTTTGAAAATTCTAGAGAGAATATTTAAAAGCTTCAAGAGAATTTCAACAATTTTGAGAGGGATTTGAAAAGTTTCAATGGGAATGGGAAGAATTGGGACAAAAATTGGAAAATTTTTAAGGGACTTTGAAAAAATTTCAACTGGAATTTTAGCCATTTTTTGACGTGAAATTGTAAACATGTGGCCATGGATTTGGAAAATTCTAGAGAGAATTTTAAAAGCTTCAAGAGAATTTCAACAATTTTGAGAGGGATTTGAAAAGTTTCAATGGGAATGGGAAGAATTGGGACAAAAATTGGAAAATTTTTAAGGGACTTTGAAAAAATTTCAACTGGAATTTTAGCCATTTTTTGACGTGAAATTGTAAACATGTGGAAGTGGATTTTGAAAATTCTAGAGAGAATTTTAAAAGCTTCAACAGAATTTCAACAATTTTGAGAGGGATTTGAAAAGTTTCAATGGGAATGGGAAGAATTGGGACAAAAATTGGAAAATTTTTAAGGGACTTTGAAAAAATTTCAACTGGAATTTTAGCCATTTTTTGACGTGAAATTGTAAACATGTTGAAGTGGATTTTGAAAATTCTAGAGAGAATTTTAAAAGCTTCAACAGAATTTCAACAATTTTGAGAGGGATTTGAAAAGTTTCAATGGGAATGGGAAGAATTGGGACAAAAATTGGGAAAATTTTTAAGGGACTTTGAAAAAATTTCAACTGGAATTTTAGCCATTTTTTGACGTGAAATTGTAAACATGTGGCCATGGATTTTGAAAATTCTAGAGAGAATTTTAAAAGCTTCAACAGAATTTCAACAATTTGGAGAGGGATTTGAAAAGTTTCAATGGGAATGGGAAGAATTGGGACAAAAATTGGAAAATTTTTAAGGGACTTTGAAAAAATTTCAACTGGAATTTTAGCAATTTTTTGACGTGAAATTGTAAACATGTGGCCATGGATTTGGAAAATTCTAGAGAGAATTTTAAAAGCTTCAAGAGAATTTCAACAATTTTGAGAGGGATTTGAAAAGTTTCAATGGGAATGGGAAGAATTGGGACAAAAATTGGAAAATTTTTAAGGGACTTTGAAAAAATTTCAACTGGAATTTTAGCCATTTTTTGACGTGAAATTGTAAACATGTGGCCATGGATTTTGAAAATTCTAGAGAGAATTTTAAAAGCTTCAAGAGAATTTCAACAATTTGGAGAGGGATTTGAAAAGTTTCCATGGGAATGGGAAGAATTGGGACAAAAATTGGAAAATTTTTCAGGGACTTTGAAAAAATTTCAACTGGAATTTTAGCCATTTTTTGACGTGAAATTGTAAACATGTGGCCATGGATTTTGAAAATTCTAGAGAGAATTTTAAAAGCTTCAACAGAATTTCAACAATTTTGAGAGGGATTTGAAAAGTTTCAATGGGAATGGGAAGAATTGGGACAAAAATTGGAAAATTTTTAAGGGACTTTGAAAAAATTTCAACTGGAATTTTAGCATTTTTTTGACGTGAAATTGTAAACATGTGGACATGGATTTTGAAAATTCTAGAGAGAATTTTAAAAGCTTCAAGAGAATTTCAACAATTTTGAGAGGGATTTGAAAAGTTTCAATGGGAATGGGAAGAATTGGGACAAAAATTGGAAAATTTTTCAGGGACTTTGAAAAAATTTCAACTGGAATTTTAGCAATTTTTTTACGTGAAATTGTAAACATGTGGACATGGATTTTGAAAATTCTAGAGAGAATTTTAAAAGCTTCAACAGAATTTCCACAATTTTGAGAGGGATTTGAAAAGTTTCAATGGGAATGGGAAGAATTGGGGCAAAAATTGGAAAATTTTTAAGGGACTTTGAAAAAATTGCAACTGGAATTTTAGCCATTTTTTGACGTGAAATTGTAAACATGTGGACATGGATTTTGAAAATTCTAGAGAGAATTTTAAAAGCTTCAAGAGAATTTCCACAATTTTGAGAGGGATTTGAAAAGTTTCCATGGGAATGGGAAGAATTGGGACAAAAATTGGAAAATTTTTCAGGGACTTTGAAAAAATGTCAACTGGAATTTTAGCCATTTTTTACGTGAAATTGTAAACATGTGGCCATGGATTTTGAAAATTCTAGAGAGAATTTTAAAAGCTTCAACAGAATTTCAACAATTTTGAGAGGGATTTGAAAAGTTTCAATGGGAATGGGAAGAATTGGGACAAAAATTGGAAAATTTTTAAGGGACTTTGAAAAAATTTCAACTGGAATTTTAGCCATTTTTTGATGTGAAATTGTAAACATGTGGCCATGGATTTTGAAAATTCTAGAGAGAATTTTAAAAGCTTCAAGAGAATTTCCACAATTTTGAGAGGGATTTGAAAAGTTTCAATGGGAATGGGAAGAATTGGGACAAAAATTGGAAAATTTTTAAGGGACTTTGAAAAAATTTCAACTGGAATTTTAGCCATTTTTTGACGTGAAATTGTAAACATGTGGACATGGATTTTGAAAATTCTAGAGAGAATTTTAAAAGCTTCAACAGAATTTCCACAATTTTGAGAGGGATTTGAAAAGTTTCAATGGGAATGGGAAGAATTGGGACAAAAATTGGAAAATTTTTAAGGGACTTTGAAAAAATTTCAACTAGAATTTTAGCCATTTTTTGACGTGAAATTGTAAACATGTGGACATGGATTTTGAAAATTCTAGAGAGAATTTTAAAAGCTTCAACAGAATTTCCACAATTTTGAGAGGGATTTGAAAAGTTTCAATGGGAATGGGAAGAATTGGGACAAAAATTGGAAAATTTTGAAGGGACTTTGAAAAAATTGCAACTGGAATTTTAGCCATTTTTTGACGTGAAATTGTAAACATGTGGACATGGATTTTGAAAATTCTAGAGAGAATTTTAAAAGCTTCAACAGAATTTCAACAATTTTGAGAGGGATTTGAAAAGTTTCAATGGGAATGGGAAGAATTGGGACAAAAATTGGAAAATTTTTAAGGGACTTTGAAAAAATTTCAACTGGAAATTTACCATTTTTTTTACGTGAAATTGTAAACATGTGGCCATGGATTTTGAAAATTCTAGAGAGAATTTTAAAAGCTTCAAGAGAATTTCAACAATTTGGAGAGGGATTTGAAAAGTTTCCATGGGAATGGGAAGAATTGGGACAAAATTGGAAAATTTTTCAGGGACTTTGAAAAAATTTCAACTGGAATTTTAGCCATTTTTTGACGTGAAATTGTAAACATGTGGCCATGGATTTTGAAAATTCTAGAGAGAATTTTAAAAGCTTCAACCAGAATTTCAACAATATTGAGAGGGATTTCAAAAGTTTCAATGGGAATGGGAAGAATTGGGACAAAAATTGGAAAATTTTTAAGGGACTTTGAAAAAATTTCAACTGGAATTTTAGCAATTTTTTTACGTGAAATTGTAAACATGTGGACATGGATTTTGAAAATTCTAGAGAGAATTTTAAAAGCTTCAAGAGAATTTCCACAATTTTGAGAGGGATTTGAAAAGTTTCAATGGGAATGGGAAGAATTGGGGCAAAAATTGGAAAATTTTTAAGGGACTTTGAAAAAATTGCAACTGGAATTTTAGCCATTTTTTGACGTGAAATTGTAAACATGTGGACATGGATTTTGAAAATTCTAGAGAGAATTTTAAAAGCTTCAACAGAATTTCCACAATTTTGAGAGGGATTTGAAAAAGTTTCCATGGGAATGGGAAGAATTGGGACAAAAATTGGAAAATTTTTCAGGGACTTTGAAAAAATGTCAACTGGAATTTTAGCCATTTTTTTACGTGAAATTGTAAACATGTGGCCATGGATTTTGAAAATTCTAGAGAGAATTTTAAAAGCTTCAACAGATTTCAACAATTTTGAGAGGGATTTGAAAAGTTTCAATGGGAATGGGAAGAATTGGGATGAAAACTGGAAAATTTTTAAGGGACTTTGAAAAAATTTCAACTGGAATTTTAGCCATTTGTTGACGTGAAATTGTAAACATGTGGACATGGATTTTGAAAACTCTAGAGAGAATTTTAAAAGCTTCAACAGAATTTCCACAATTTTGAGAGGGATTTGAAAAGTTTCCATGGGAATGGGAAGAATTGGGACAAAAATTGGAAAATTTTTCAGGGACTTTGAAAAAATTTCAACTGGAATTTTAGCCATTTTTTTGACATGAAATTGTAAACATGTGGACATGGATTTTGAAAATTCTAGAGAGAATTTTAAAAGCTTCAAGAGAATTTCAACAATTTTGAGAGGGATTTGAAAAGTTTCAATGGGAATGGGAAGAATTGGGACAAAAATTGGAAAATTTTTAAGGGACTTTGAAAAAATTTCAACTGGAATTTTAGCAATTTTTTGACGTGAAATTGTAAACATGTGGACATAAATTTTGAAAATTCTAGAGAGAATTTTAAAAGCTTCAACAGAATTTCAACAATTTTGAGAGGGATTTGAAAAGTTTCCATGGGAATGGGAAGAATTGGGATCAAAAATTGGAAAATTTTTCAGGGACTTTGAAAAAATTTCAACTGGAATTTTAGCATTTTTTTTACGTGAAATTGTAAACATGTGGACATGGATTTTGAAAATTCTAGAGAGAATTTTAAAAGCTTCAACAGAATTTCAACAATTTTGAGAGGGATTTGAAAAGTTTCAATGGGAATGGGAAGAATTGGGACAAAAATTGGAAAATTTTTCAGGGACTTTGAAAAAATTTCAACTGGAATTTTAGCAATTTTTTGACGTGAAATTGTAAACATGTGGACATGGATTTTGAAAATTCTAGAGAGAATTTTAAAAGCTTCAACAGAATTTCCACAATTTTGAGAGGGATTTGAAAAGTTTCAATGGGAATGGGAAGAATTGGGACAAAAATTGGAAAATTTTTAAGGGACTTTGAAAAAATTTCAACTGGAATTTTAGCCATTTTTTGACGTGAAATTGTAAACATGTGGACATGGATTTTGAAAATTCTAGAGAGAATTTTAAAAGCTTCAACAGAATTTCCACAATTTTGAGAGGGATTTGAAAAGTTTCAATGGGAATGGGAAGAATTGGGACAAAAATTGGAAAATTTTGAAGGGACTTTGAAAAAATGTCAACTGGAATTTTAGCAATTTTGACGTGAAATTGTAAACTTGTTGAAGTGGATTTTGAAAATTCTAGAGAGAATTTTAAAATCTTCAACAGAATTTCAACAGTTTTGAGAGGGATTTGAAAAGTTTCAATGGGAATGGGAAGAATTGGGATGAAAATTGGAAAATTTTTAAGGGACTTTGAAAAAATGTCAACTGGAATTTTAGCCATTTTTTGACGTGAAATTGTAAACATGTGGACATGGATTTTGAACATTCTAGAGAGAATTTTAAAAGCTTAAACAGAATTTCCACAATTTTGAGAGGGATTTGAAAAGTTTCAATGGGAATGGGAAGAATTGGGATGAAAATTGGAAAATTTTTAAGGGACTTTGAAAAAATTTCAACTGGAATTTTAGCCATTTTTTGATGTGAAATTGTAAACATGTGGCCATGGATTTTGAAAATTCTAGAGAGAATTTTAAAAGCTTCAAGAGAATTTCCACAATTTTGAGAGGGATTTGAAAAGTTTCAATGGGAATGGGAAGAATTGGGACAAAAATTGGAAAATTTTTAAGGGACTTTGAAAAAATTTCAACTGGAATTTTAGCCATTTTTTGACGTGAAATTGTAAACATGTGGACATGGATTTTGAAAATTCTAGAGAGAATTTTAAAAGCTTCAACAGAATTTCCACAATTTTGAGAGGGATTTGAAAAGTTTCAATGGGAATGGGAAGAATTGGGACAAAAATTGGAAAATTTTTAAGGGACTTTGAAAAAATTTCAACTAGAATTTTAGCCATTTTTTGACGTGAAATTGTAAACATGTGGACATGGATTTTGAAAATTCTAGAGAGAATTTTAAAAGCTTCAACAGAATTTCCACAATTTTGAGAGGGATTTGAAAAGTTTCAATGGGAATGGGAAGAATTGGGACAAAAATTGGAAAATTTTGAAGGGACTTTGAAAAAATTGCAACTGGAATTTTAGCCATTTTTTGACGTGAAATTGTAAACATGTGGACATGGATTTTGAAAATTCTAGAGAGAATTTTAAAAGCTTCAACAGAATTTCAACAATTTTGAGAGGGATTTGAAAAGTTTCAATGGGAATGGGAAGAATTGGGACAAAAATTGGAAAATTTTTAAGGGACTTTGAAAAAATTTCAACTGGAATTTTAGCCATTTTTTGACGTGAAATTGTAAACATGTGGCCATGGATTTTGAAAATTCTAGAGAGAATTTTAAAAGCTTCAAGAGAATTTCAACAATTTGGAGAGGGATTTGAAAAGTTTCCATGGGAATGGGAAGAATTGGGACAAAAATTGGAAAATTTTTCAGGGACTTTGAAAAAATTTCAACTGGAATTTTAGCCATTTTTTGACGTGAAATTGTAAACATGTGGCCATGGATTTTGAAAATTCTAGAGAGAATTTTAAAAGCTTCAACAGAATTTCAACAATTTTGAGAGGGATTTGAAAAGTTTCAATGGGAATGGGAAGAATTGGGACAAAAATTGGAAAATTTTTAAGGGACTTTGAAAAAATTTCAACTGGAATTTTAGCATTTTTTTGACGTGAAATTGTAAACATGTGGACATGGATTTTGAAAATTCTAGAGAGAATTTTAAAAGCTTCAACAGAATTTCAACAATTTTGAGAGGGATTTGAAAAGTTTCAATGGGAATGGGAAGAATTGGGACAAAAATTGTAAAATTTTTCAGGGACTTTGAAAAAATTTCAACTGGAATTTTAGCAATTTTTTTACGTGAAATTGTAAACATGTGGACATGGATTTTGAAAATTCTAGAGAGAATTTTAAAAGCTTCAACAGAATTTCCACAATTTTGAGAGGGATTTGAAAAGTTTCAATGGGAATGGGAAGAATTGGGGCAAAAATTGGAAAATTTTTAAGGGACTTTGAAAAAATTGCAACTGGAATTTTAGCCATTTTTTGACGTGAAATTGTAAACATGTGGACATGGATTTTGAAAATTCTAGAGAGAATTTTAAAAGCTTCAAGAGAATTTCCACAATTTTGAGAGGGATTTGAAAAGTTTCCATGGGAATGGGAAGAATTGGGACAAAAATTGGAAAATTTTTCAGGGACTTTGAAAAAATGTCAACTGGAATTTTAGCCATTTTTTTACGTGAAATTGTAAACATGTGGCCATGGATTTTGAAAATTCTAGAGAGAATTTTAAAAGCTTCAACAGAATTTCAACAATTTTGAGAGGGATTTGAAAAGTTTCAATGGGAATGGGAAGAATTGGGATGAAAACTGGAAAATTTTTAAGGGACTTTGAAAAAATTTCAACTGGAATTTTAGCCATTTGTTGACGTGAAATTGTAAACATGTGGACATGGATTTTGAAAACTCTAGAGAGAATTTTAAAAGCTTCAACAGAATTTCCACAATTTTGAGAGGGATTTGAAAAGTTTCCATGGGAATGGGAAGAATTGGGACAAAAATTGGAAAATTTTTCAGGGACTTTGAAAAAATTTCAACTGGAATTTTAGCCATTTTTTTGACATGAAATTGTAAACATGTGGACATGGATTTTGAAAATTCTAGAGAGAATTTTAAAAGCTTCAAGAGAATTTCAACAATTTTGAGAGGGATTTGAAAAGTTTCAATGGGAATGGGAAGAATTGGGACAAAAATTGGAAAATTTTTAAGGGACTTTGAAAAAATTTCAACTGGAATTTTAGCAATTTTTTGACGTGAAATTGTAAACATGTGGACATAAATTTTGAAAATTCTAGAGAGAATTTTAAAAGCTTCAACAGAATTTCAACAATTTTGAGAGGGATTTGAAAAGTTTCCATGGGAATGGGAAGAATTGGGATCAAAAATTGGAAAATTTTTCAGGGACTTTGAAAAAATTTCAACTGGAATTTTAGCATTTTTTTTACGTGAAATTGTAAACATGTGGACATGGATTTTGAAAATTCTAGAGAGAATTTTAAAAGCTTCAACAGAATTTCAACAATTTTGAGAGGGATTTGAAAAGTTTCAATGGGAATGGGAAGAATTGGGACAAAAATTGGAAAATTTTTCAGGGACTTTGAAAAAATTTCAACTGGAATTTTAGCAATTTTTTGACGTGAAATTGTAAACATGTGGACATGGATTTTGAAAATTCTAGAGAGAATTTTAAAAGCTTCAACAGAATTTCCACAATTTTGAGAGGGATTTGAAAAGTTTCAATGGGAATGGGAAGAATTGGGACAAAAATTGGAAAATTTTTAAGGGACTTGGAAAAAATTTCAACTGGAATTTTAGCCATTTTTTGACGTGAAATTGTAAACATGTGGACATGGATTTTGAAAATTCTAGAGAGAATTTTAAAAGCTTCAACAGAATTTCCACAATTTTGAGAGGGATTTGAAAAGTTTCAATGGGAATGGGAAGAATTGGGACAAAAATTGGAAAATTTTGAAGGGACTTTGAAAAAATGTCAACTGGAATTTTAGCAATTTTGACGTGAAATTGTAAACTTGTTGAAGTGGATTTTGAAAATTCTAGAGAGAATTTTAAAATCTTCAACAGAATTTCAACAGTTTTGAGAGGGATTTGAAAAGTTTCAATGGGAATGGGAAGAATTGGGATGAAAATTGGAAAATTTTTAAGGGACTTCGAAAAAATTTCAACTGGAATTTTAGCCATTTTTTGACGTGAAATTGTAAACATGTGGACATGGATTTTGAAAACTATAGAGAGAATTTTAAAAGCTTCAACAGAATTTCCACAATTTTGAGAGGGATTTGAAAAGTTTCCATGGGAATGGGAAGAATTGGGACAAAAATTGGAAAATTTTTAAGGGACTTTGAAAAAATTTCAACTGGAATTTTAGCCATTTTTTGACGTGAAATTGTAAACATGTGGACATGGATTTTGAACATTCTAGAGAGAATTTTAAAAGCTTAAACAGAATTTCCACAATTTTGAGAGGGATTTGAAAAGTTTCAATGGGAATGGGAAGAATTGGGATGAAAATTGGAAAATTTTTAAGGGACTTTGAAAAAATTTCAACTGGAATTTTAGCCATTTTTTGACGTGAAATTGTAAACATGTGGACATGGATTTTGAAAATTCTAGAGAGAATTTTAAAAGCTTCAACAGAATTTCAACAATTTTGAGAGGGATTTGAAAAGTTTCAATGGGAATGGGAAGAATTGGGACAAAAATTGGAAAATTTTGAAGGGACTTTGAAAAAATTTCAACTGGAATTTTAGCCATTTTTTGACGTGAAATTGTAAACATGTGGACATGGATTTTGAAAATTCTAGAGAGAATTTTAAAAGCTTCAACAGAATTTCAACAATTTTGAGAGGGATTTGAAAAGTTTCAATGGGAATGGGAAGAATTGGGACAAAAATTGGAAAATTTTTAAGGGACTTTGAAAAAATTGCAACTGGAATTTTAGCCATTTTTTGACGTGAAATTGTAAACATGTGGACATGGATTTTGAAAATTCTAGAGAGAATTTTAAAAGCTTCAACAGAATTTCAACGATTTTGAGAGGGATTTGAAAAGTTTCAATGGGAATGGGAAGAATTGGGACAAAAATTGGAAAATTTTTAAGGGACTTTGAAAAAATGTCAACTGGAATTTTAGCAATTTTGACATGAAATTGTAAACATGTGGCCATGGATTTTGAAAATTCTAGAGAGAATTTTAAAAGCTTCAACAGAATTTCAACAGTTTTGAGAGGGATTTGAAAAGTTTCAATGGGAATGGGAAGAATTGGGATGAAAATTGGAAAATTTTTCAGGGACTTTGAAAAAATTTCAACTGGAATTTTAGCCATTTTTTGACGTGAAATTGTAAACATGTGGACATGGATTTTGAAAATTCTAGAGAGAATTTTAAAAGCTTCAACAGAATTTCCACAATTTTGAGAGGGATTTGAAAAGTTTCAATGGGAATGGGAAGAATTGGGACAAAAATTGGAAAATTTTTAAGGGACTTTGAAAAAATTTCAACTGGAATTTTAGCATTTTTTTTACGTGAAATTGTAAACATGTGGACATGGATTTTGAAAATTCTAGAGAGAATTTTAAAAGCTTCAACAGAATTTCAACAATTTTGAGAGGGATTTGAAAAGTTTCAATGGGAATGGGAAGAATTGGGACAAAAATTGGAAAATTTTTAAGGGACTTTGAAAAAATTTCAACTGGAATTTTAGCCATTTTTTGATGTGAAATTGTAAACATGTGGCCATGGATTTTGAAAATTCTAGAGAGAATATTAAAAGCTTCAACAGAATTTCAACAATTTTGAGAGGGATTTGAAAAGTTTCAATGGGAATGGGAAGAATTGGGACAAAAATTGGAAAATTTTTAAGGGACTTTGAAAAAATTTCAACTAGAATTTTAGCCATTTTTTGACGTGAAATTGTAAACATGTTGAAGTGGATTTTGAAAATTCTAGAGAGAATTTTAAAAGCTTCAACAGAATTTCCACAATTTTTAGAGGGATTTGAAAAGTTTCCATGGGAATGGGAAGAATTGGGACAAAAATTGGAAAATTTTGAAGGGACTTTGAAAAAATTGCAACTGGAATTTTAGCCATTTTTTGACGTGAAATTGTAAACATGTGGCCATGGATTTTGAAAATTCTAGAGAGAATTTTAAAAGCTTCAACAGAATTTCAACAATTTTGAGAGGGATTTGAAAAGTTTCAATGGGAATGGGAAGAATTGGGACAAAAATTGGAAAATTTTTAAGGGACTTTGAAAAAATTTCAACTGGAATTTTAGCCATTTTTTGACGTGAAATTGTAAACATGTGGCCATGGATTTGGAAAATTCTAGAGAGAATTTTAAAAGCTTCAAGAGAATTTCAACAATTTTGAGAGGGATTTGAAAAGTTTCAATGGGAATGGGAAGAATTGGGACAAAAATTGGAAAATTTTTAAGGGACTTTGAAAAAATTTCAACTGGAATTTTAGCCATTTTTTGATGTGAAATTGTAAACATGTGGACATGGATTTTGAAAATTCTAGAGAGAATTTTAAAAGCTTCAACAGAATTTCAACAATTTTGAGAGGGATTTGAAAAGTTTCAATGGGAATGGGAAGAATTGGGACAAAAATTGGAAAATTTTTAAGGGACTTTGAAAAAATTTCAACTGGAATTTTAGCCATTTTTTGACGTGAAATTGTAAACATGTGGCCATGGATTTTGAAAATTCTAGAGAGAATTTTAAAAGCTTCAAGAGAATTTCAACAATTTGGAGAGGGATTTGAAAAGTTTCCATGGGAATGGGAAGAATTGGGACAAAAATTGGAAAATTTTTCAGGGACTTTGAAAAAATTTCAACTGGAATTTTAGCCATTTTTTGACGTGAAATTGTAAACATGTGGCCATGGATTTTGAAAATTCTAGAGAGAATTTTAAAAGCTTCAACAGAATTTCAACAATTTTGAGAGGGATTTGAAAAGTTTCAATGGGAATGGGAAGAATTGGGACAAAAATTGGAAAATTTTTAAGGGACTTTGAAAAAATTTCAACTGGAATTTTAGCATTTTTTTGACGTGAAATTGTAAACATGTGGACATGGATTTTGAAAATTCTAGAGAGAATTTTAAAAGCTTCAACAGAATTTCAACAATTTTGAGAGGGATTTGAAAAGTTTCAATGGGAATGGGAAGAATTGGGACAAAAATTGTAAAATTTTTCAGGGACTTTGAAAAAATTTCAACTGGAATTTTAGCAATTTTTTTACGTGAAATTGTAAACATGTGGACATGGATTTTGAAAATTCTAGAGAGAATTTTAAAAGCTTCAACAGAATTTCCACAATTTTGAGAGGGATTTGAAAAGTTTCAATGGGAATGGGAAGAATTGGGGCAAAAATTGGAAAATTTTTAAGGGACTTTGAAAAAATTGCAACTGGAATTTTAGCCATTTTTTGACGTGAAATTGTAAACATGTGGACATGGATTTTGAAAATTCTAGAGAGAATTTTAAAAGCTTCAAGAGAATTTCCACAATTTTGAGAGGGATTTGAAAAGTTTCCATGGGAATGGGAAGAATTGGGACAAAAATTGGAAAATTTTTCAGGGACTTTGAAAAAATGTCAACTGGAATTTTAGCCATTTTTTTACGTGAAATTGTAAACATGTGGCCATGGATTTTGAAAATTCTAGAGAGAATTTTAAAAGCTTCAACAGAATTTCAACAATTTTGAGAGGGATTTGAAAAGTTTCAATGGGAATGGGAAGAATTGGGACAAAAATTGGAAAATTTTGAAGGGACTTTGAAAAAATTTCAACTGGAATTTTAGCCATTTTTTTACGTGAAATTGTAAACATGTGGACATGGATTTTGAAAATTCTAGAGAGAATTTTAAAAGCTTCAAGAGAATTTCAACAATTTTGAGAGGGATTTGAAAAGTTTCAATGGGAATGGGAAGAATTGGGACAAAAATTGGAAAATTTTTAAGGGACTTTGAAAAAATGTCAACTGGAATTTTAGCAATTTTGACGTGAAATTGTAAACTTGTTGAAGTGGATTTTGAAAATTCTAGAGAGAATTTTAAAATCTTCAACAGAATTTCAACAGTTTTGAGAGGGATTTGAAAAGTTTCAATGGGAATGGGAAGAATTGGGATGAAAATTGGAAAATTTTTAAGGGACTTCGAAAAAATTTCAACTGGAATTTTAGCCATTTTTTGACGTGAAATTGTAAACATGTGGACATGGATTTTGAAAACTATAGAGAGAATTTTAAAAGCTTCAACAGAATTTCCACAATTTTGAGAGGGATTTGAAAAGTTTCCATGGGAATGGGAAGAATTGGGACAAAAATTGGAAAATTTTTCAGGGACTTTGAAAAAATGTCAACTGGAATTTTAGCCATTTTTTGACGTGAAATTGTAAACATGTGGACATGGATTTTGAACATTCTAGAGAGAATTTTAAAAGCTTAAACAGAATTTCCACAATTTTGAGAGGGATTTGAAAAGTTTCAATGGGAATGGGAAGAATTGGGGCAAAAATTGGAAAATTTTTAAGGGACTTTGAAAAAATTGCAACTGGAATTTTAGCCATTTTTTGACGTGAAATTGTAAACATGTGGACATGGATTTTGAAAATTCTAGAGAGAATTTTAAAAGCTTCAACAGAATTTCAACAATTTTGAGAGGGATTTGAAAAGTTTCAATGGGAATGGGAAGAATTGGGATGAAAATTGGAAAATTTTTAAGGGACTTTGAAAAAATTTCAACTGGAATTTTAGCCATTTTTTGACGTGAAATTGTAAACATGTGGACATGGATTTTGAAAATTCTAGAGAGAATTTTAAAAGCTTCAACAGAATTTCAACAATTTTGAGAGGGATTTGAAAAGTTTCAATGGGAATGGGAGGAATTGGGACAAAAATTGGAAAATTTTGAAGGGACTTTGAAAAAATTTCAACTGGAATTTTAGCCATTTTTTGACGTGAAATTGTAAACATGTGGACATGGATTTTGAAAATTCTAGAGAGAATTTTAAAAGCTTCAACAGAATTTCAACAATTTTGAGAGGGATTTGAAAAGTTTCAATGGGAATGGGAAGAATTGGGACAAAAATTGGAAAATTTTTAAGGGACTTTGAAAAAATTGCAACTGGAATTTTAGCCATTTTTTGACGTGAAATTGTAAACATGTGGACATGGATTTTGAAAATTCTAGAGAGAATTTTAAAAGCTTCAACAGAATTTCAACGATTTTGAGAGGGATTTGAAAAGTTTCAATGGGAATGGGAAGAATTGGGACAAAAATTGGAAAATTTTTAAGGGACTTTGAAAAAATGTCAACTGGAATTTTAGCAATTTTGACATGAAATTGTAAACATGTGGCCATGGATTTTGAAAATTCTAGAGAGAATTTTAAAAGCTTCAACAGAATTTCAACAGTTTTGAGAGGGATTTGAAAAGTTTCAATGGGAATGGGAAGAATTGGGATGAAAATTGGAAAATTTTTCAGGGACTTTGAAAAAATTTCAACTGGAATTTTAGCCATTTTTTGACGTGAAATTGTAAACATGTGGACATGGATTTTGAAAATTCTAGAGAGAATTTTAAAAGCTTCAACAGAATTTCAACAATTTTGAGAGGGATTTGAAAAGTTTCAATGGGAATGGGAAGAATTGGGACAAAAATTGGAAAATTTTGAAGGGACTTTGAAAAAATTTCAACTGGAATTTTAGCCATTTTTTGACGTGAAATTGTAAACATGTGGACATGGATTTTGAAAATTCTAGAGAGAATTTTAAAAGCTTCAAGAGAATTTCAACAATTTTGAGAGGGATTTGAAAAGTTTCAATGGGAATGGGAAGAATTGGGACAAAAATTGGAAAATTTTTAAGGGACTTTGAAAAAATTTCAACTGGAATTTTAGCCATTTTTTGACGTGAAATTGTAAACATGTGGAAGTGGATTTTGAAAATTCTAGAGAGAATTTTAAAAGCTTCAAGAGAATTTCAACAATTTTGAGAGGGATTTGAAAAGTTTCAATGGGAATGGGAAGAATTGGGACAAAAATTGGAAAATTTTTCAGGGACTTTGAAAAAATTTCAACTGGAATTTTAGCCATTTTTTGACGTGAAATTGTAAACATGTGGACATGGATTTCGAAAATTCTAGAGAGAATTTTAAAAGCTTCAAGAGAATTTCAACAATTTTGAGAGGGATTTGAAAAGTTTCAATGGGAATGGGAAGAATTGGGACAAAAATTGGAAAATTTTTAAGGGACTTTGAAAAAATTTCAACTGGAATTTTAGCCATTTTTTGAATTTTAGCCATTTTTTGATGTGAAATTGTAAACATGTGGACATGGATTTTGAAAATTCTAGAGAGAATTTTAAAAGCTTCAAGAGAATTTCAACAATTTTGAGAGGGATTTGAAAAGTTTCAATGGGAATGGGAAGAATTGGGACAAAAATTGGAAAATTTTTAAGGGACTTTGAAAAAATTTCAACTGGAATTTTAGCCATTTTTTGATGTGAAATTGTAAACATGTGGACATGGATTTCGAAAATTCTAGAGAGAATTTTAAAAGCTTCAAGAGAATTTCAACAATTTTGAGAGGGATTTGAAAAGTTTCAATGGGAATGGGAAGAATTGGGACAAAAATTGGAAAATTTTAAGGGACTTTGAAAAAATTTCAACTGGAATTTTAGCCATTTTTGACGTGAAATTGTAAAACATGTGGACATGGATTTTGAAAATTCTGGAGAGAATTTTAAAAGCTTCAAGAGAATTTCAACAATTTTGAGAGGGATTTGAAAAGTTTCAATGGGAATGGGAAGAATTGGGACAAAAATTGGAAAATTTTTAAGGGACTTTGAAAAAATTTCAAGTGGAATTTTAGCAATTTTTTGACGTGAAATTGTAAACATGTTGAAGTGGATTTTGAAAATTCTAGAGAGAATTTTAAAGCTTCAAGAGAATTTCAACAATTTTGAGAGGGATTTGAAAAGTTTCAATGGGAATGGGAGGAATTGGGACAAAAATTGGAAAATTTTTAAGGGACTTTGAAAAAATTTCAACTGGAATTTTAGCCATTTTTTGACGTGAAATTGTAAACATGTTGAAGTGGATTTTGAAAATTCTAGAGAGAATTTTAAAGCTTCAACAGAATTTCCACAATTTTGAGAGGGATTTTGAAAAGTTTCAATGGGAATGGGAAGAATTGGGACAAAAATTGGAAAATTTTTAAGGGACTTTGAAAAAATTTCAACTGGAATTTTAGCCATTTTTTGACATGAAATTGTAAACATGTGGCCATGGATTTTGAAAATTCTAGAGAGAATTTTAAAAGCTTCAAGAGAATTTCAACAGTTTTGAGAGGGATTTGAAAAGTTTCAATGGGAATGGGAAGAATTGGGACAAAAATTGGAAAATTTTTAAGGGACTTTGAAAAAATTTCAACTGGAATTTTAGCCATTTTTTGACGTGAAATTGTAAACATGTGGCCATGGATTTTGAAAATTCTGGAGAGAATTTTAAAAGCTTCAGGAGAATTTCAACAATTTTGAGAGGGATTTGAAAAGTTTCAATGGGAATGGGAAGAATTGGGACAAAAATTGGAAAATTTTTAAGGGACTTTGAAAAATTTCAACTGGAATTTTAGCAATTTTTTGACGTGAAATTGTAAACATGTTGAAGTGGATTTTGAAAATTCTAGAGAGAATTTTAAAAGCTTCAAGAGAATTTCAACAATTTTGAGAGGGATTTGAAAAGTTTCAATGGGAATGGGAAGAATTGGGACAAAAATTGGAAAATTTTTAAGGGACTTTGAAAAAATTTCAACTGGAATTTTAGCCATTTTTTGACATGAAATTGTAAACATGTGGCCATGGATTTTGAAAATTCTAGAGAGAATTTTAAAAGCTTCAAGAGAATTTCAACAATTTTGAGAGGGATTTGAAAAGTTTCAATGGGAATGGGAAGAATTGGGACAAAAATTGGAAAATTTTTAAGGGACTTTGAAAAAAATTTCAACTGGAATTTTAGCCATTTTTTGACGTGAAATTGTAAACATGTGGCCATGGATTTGGAAAATTCTAGAGAGAATTTTAAAAGCTTCAAGAGAATTTCAACAATTTTGAGAGGGATTTGAAAAGTTTCAATGGGAATGGGAAGAATTGGGACAAAAATTGGAAAATTTTTAAGGGGACTTTGAAAAAATTTCAACTGGAATTTTAGCCATTTTTTGACGTGAAATTGTAAACATGTGGACATGGATTTTGAAAATTCTAGAGAGAATTTTAAAAGCTTCAACAGAATTTCAACAATTTTGAGAGGGATTTGAAAAGTTTCAATGGGAATGGGAAGAATTGGGATGAAAATTGGAAAATTTTTAAGGGACTTTGAAAAAATTTCAACTGGAATTTTAGCCATTTTTTGACGTGAAATTGTAAACATGTGGACATGGATTTTGAAAATTCTAGAGAGAATTTTAAAAGCTTCAACAGAATTTCAACAATTTTGAGAGGGATTTGAAAAGTTTCAATGGGAATGGGAAGAATTGGGACAAAAATTGGAAAATTTTGAAGGGACTTTGAAAAAATTTCAACTGGAATTTTAGCCATTTTTTGACGTGAAATTGTAAACATGTGGACATGGATTTTGAAAATTCTAGAGAGAATTTTAAAAGCTTCAACAGAATTTCAACAATTTTGAGAGGGATTTGAAAAGTTTCAATGGAATGGGAAGAATTGGGACAAAAATTGGAAAATTTTTAAGGGACTTTGAAAAAATTGCAACTGGAATTTTAGCCATTTTTTGACGTGAAATTGTAAACATGTGGACATGGATTTGAAAATTCTAGAGAGAATTTTAAAAGCTTCAACAGAATTTCAACAATTTTGAGAGGGATTTGAAAAGTTTCAATGGGAATGGGAAGAATTGGGACAAAAATTGGAAAATTTTTAAGGGACTTTGAAAAAATTTCAACTGGAATTTTAGCCATTTTGACATGAAATTGTAAACATGTGGCCATGGATTTTGAAATTCTAGAGAGAATTTTAAAAGCTTCAACAGAATTTCAACAGTTTTGAGAGGGATTTGAAAAGTTTCAATGGGAATGGGAAGAATTGGGATGAAAATTGGAAAATTTTTCAGGGACTTTGAAAAAATTTCAACTGGAATTTTAGCCATTTTTTGACGTGAAATTGTAAACATGTGGACATGGATTTTGAAAATTCTAGAGAGAATTTTAAAGCTTCACAGAATTTCAACAATTTTGAGAGGGATTTGAAAGTTTCAATGGGAATGGGAAGAATTGGGACAAAAATTGGAAAATTTTTAAGGGACTTGAAAAAATTTCAACTGGAATTTTAGCATTTTTTTACGTGAAATTGTAAACATGTGGACATGGATTTTGAAAATTCTAGAGAGAATTTTAAAAGCTTCAACAGAATTTCAACAATTTTGAGAGGGATTAGAAAAGTTTCAATGGGAATGGGAAGAATTGGGACAAAAATTGGAAAATTTTTAAGGGACTTTGAAAAAATTTCAACTGGAATTTTAGCCATTTTTTGATGTGAAATTGTAAACATGTGGCCATGGATTTTGAAAATTCTAGAGAGAATTTTAAAAGCTTCAAGAGAATTTCCACAATTTTGAGAGGGATTTGAAAAGTTTCAATGGGAATGGGAAGAATTGGGACAAAAATTGGAAAATTTTTCAGGGACTTTGAAAAAATTTCAACTGGAATTTTAGCCATTTTTTGACGTGAAATTGTAAACATGTGGACATGGATTTTGAAAATTCTAGAGAGAATTTTAAAAGCTTCAACAGAATTTCCACAATTTTGAGAGGGATTTGAAAGTTTCAATGGGAATGGGAAGAATTGGGACAAAAATTGGAAAATTTTTAAGGGACTTTGAAAAAATTTCAACTAGAATTTTAGCCATTTTTTGACGTGAAATTGTAAACATGTGGACATGGATTTTGAAAATTCTAGAGAGAATTTTAAAAGCTTCAACAGAATTTCCACAATTTTGAGAGGGATTTGAAAAGTTTCAATGGGAATGGGAAGAATTGGGACAAAAATTGGAAAATTTTGAAGGGACTTTGAAAAAATTGCAACTGGAATTTTAGCCATTTTTTGACGTGAAATTGTAAACATGTGGACATGGATTTGAAAATTCTAGAGAGAATTTTAAAAGCTTCAACAGAATTTCAACAATTTTGAGAGGGATTTGAAAAGTTTCAATGGAATGGGAAGAATTGGGACAAAAATTGGAAAATTTTTAAGGGACTTTGAAAAAATGTCAACTGGAATTTTAGCCATTTTTTGACGTGAAATTGTAAACATGTGGCCATGGATTTTGAAATTCTGGAGAGAATTTTAAAAGCTTCAAGAGAATTTCACAATTTTGAGAGGGATTTGAAAAGTTTCAATGGAATGGGAAGAATTGGGACAAAAATTGGAAAATTTTTAAGGGACTTTGAAAAAATTTCAACTGGAATTTTAGCAATTTTTTGACGTGAAATTGTAAACATGTTGAAGTGGATTTTGAAAATTCTAGAGAGAATTTTAAAAGCTTCAAGAGAATTTCAACAATTTTGAGAGGGATTTGAAAAGTTTCAATGGGAATGGGAAGAATTGGGACAAAAATTGGAAAATTTTTAAGGGACTTTGAAAAAATTTCAACTGGAATTTTAGCCATTTTTTGACATGAAATTGTAAACATGTGGCCATGGATTTTGAAAATTCTAGAGAGAATTTTAAAAGCTTCAAGAGAATTTCAACAATTTTGAGAGGGATTTGAAAAGTTTCAATGGGAATGGGAAGAATTGGGACAAAAATTGGAAAATTTTTAAGGGACTTTGAAAAAATTTCAACTGGAATTTTAGCCATTTTTTGACGTGAAATTGTAAACATGTGGCCATGGATTTGGAAAATTCTAGAGAGAATTTTAAAAGCTTCAAGAGAATTTCAACAATTTTGAGAGGGATTTGAAAAGTTTCAATGGGAATGGGAAGAATTGGGACAAAAATTGGAAAATTTTTAAGGGACTTTGAAAAAATTTCAACTGGAATTTTAGCCATTTTTTGACGTGAAATTGTAAACATGTGGACATGGATTTTGAAAATTCTAGAGAGAATTTTAAAAGCTTCAACAGAATTTCAACAATTTTGAGAGGGATTTGAAAAGTTTCAATGGGAATGGGAAGAATTGGGATGAAAATTGGAAAATTTTTAAGGGACTTTGAAAAATTTCAACTGGAATTTTAGCCATTTTTTGACGTGAAATTGTAAACATGTGGACATGGATTTTGAAAATTCTAGAGAGAATTTTAAAAGCTTCAACAGAATTTCAACAATTTTGAGAGGGATTTGAAAAGTTTCAATGGGAATGGGAAGAATTGGGACAAAAATTGGAAAATTTTGAAGGGACTTTGAAAAAATTTCAACTGGAATTTTAGCCATTTTTTGACGTGAAATTGTAAACATGTGGACATGGATTTTGAAAATTCTAGAGAGAATTTTAAAAGCTTCAACAGAATTTCAACAATTTTGAGAGGGATTTGAAAAGTTTCAATGGGAATGGGAAGAATTGGGACAAAAATTGGAAATTTTTAAGGGACTTTGAAAAAATTGCAACTGGAATTTTAGCCATTTTTTGACGTGAAATTGTAAACATGTGACATGGATTTTGAAAATTCTAGAGAGAATTTTAAAAGCTTCAACAGAATTTCAACAATTTTGAGAGGGATTTGAAAAGTTTCAATGGAATGGGAAGAATTGGGACAAAAATTGGAAAATTTTTAAGGGACTTTGAAAAATTTCAACTGGAATTTTAGCCATTTTGACATGAAATTGTAAACATGTGGCCATGGATTTTGAAAATTCTAGAGAGAATTTTAAAAGCTTCAACAGAATTTCAACAGTTTTGAGAGGGATTTGAAAAGTTTCAATGGGAATGGGAAGAATTGGGATGAAAATTGGAAAATTTTTCAGGGACTTTGAAAAAATTTCAACTGGAATTTTAGCCATTTTTTGACGTGAAATTGTAAACATGTGGACATGGATTTTGAAAATTCTAGAGAGAATTTTAAAAGCTTCAACAGAATTTCAACAATTTTGAGAGGGATTTGAAAAGTTTCAATGGGAATGGGAAGAATTGGGACAAAAATTGGAAAATTTTTAAGGGACTTTGAAAAAATTTCAACTGGAATTTTAGCATTTTTTTACGTGAAATTGTAAACATGTGGACATGGATTTTGAAAATTCTAGAGAGAATTTTAAAAGCTTCAACAGAATTTCAACAATTTTGAGAGGGATTAGAAAAGTTTTCAATGGGAATGGGAAGAATTGGGACAAAAAATTGGAAAATTTTTAAGGGACTTTGAAAAAATTTCAACTGGAATTTTAGCCATTTTTTGATGTGAAATTGTAAACATGTGGCCATGGATTTTGAAAATTCTAGAGAGAATTTTAAAAGCTTCAAGAGAATTTCCACAATTTTGAGAGGGATTTGAAAAGTTTCAATGGGAATGGGAAGAATTGGGACAAAAATTGGAAAATTTTTCAGGGACTTTGAAAAAATTTCAACTGGAATTTTAGCCATTTTTTGACGTGAAATTGTAAACATGTGGACATGGATTTTGAAAATTCTAGAGAGAATTTAAAAGCTTCAACAGAATTTCCACAATTTTGAGAGGGATTTGAAAAGTTTCAATGGGAATGGGAAGAATTGGGACAAAAATTGGAAAATTTTTAAGGGGACTTTGAAAAAATTTCAACTAGAATTTTAGCCATTTTTTGACGTGAAATTGTAAACATGTGGACATGGATTTTGAAAATTCTAGAGAGAATTTTAAAAGCTTCAACAGAATTTCCACAATTTTGAGAGGGATTTGAAAAGTTTCAATGGGAATGGGAAGAATTGGGACAAAAATTGGAAAATTTTGAAGGGACTTTGAAAAAATTGCAACTGGAATTTTAGCCATTTTTTGACGTGAAATTGTAAACATGTGGACATGGATTTTGAAAATTCTAGAGAGAATTTTAAAAGCTTCAACAGAATTTCAACAATTTTGAGAGGGATTTGAAAAGTTTCAATGGGAATGGGAAGAATTGGGACAAAAATTGGAAAATTTTTAAGGGACTTTGAAAAAATGTCAACTGGAATTTTAGCCATTTTTTGACGTGAAATTGTAAACATGTGGCCATGGATTTTGAAAATTCTAGAGAGAATTTTAAAAGCTTCAAGAGAATTTCAACAATTTGGAGAGGGATTTGAAAAGTTTCCATGGGAATGGGAAGAATTGGGACAAAAATTGGAAAATTTTTCAGGGACTTTGAAAAAATTTCAACTGGAATTTTAGCCATTTTTTGACGTGAAATTGTAAACATGTGGCCATGGATTTTGAAAATTCTAGAGAGAATTTTAAAAGCTTCAACAGAATTTCAACAATTTTGAGAGGGATTTGAAAAGTTTCAATGGGAATGGGAAGAATTGGGACAAAAATTGGAAAATTTTTCAGGGACTTTGAAAAAATTTCAACTGGAATTTTAGCAATTTTTTTACGTGAAATTGTAAACATGTGGACATGGATTTTGAAAATTCTAGAGAGAATTTTAAAAGCTTCAACAGAATTTCCACAATTTTGAGAGGGATTTGAAAAGTTTCAATGGGAATGGGAAGAATTGGGGCAAAAATTGGAAAATTTTTAAGGGACTTTGAAAAAATTGCAACTGGAATTTTAGCCATTTTTTGACGTGAAATTGTAAACATGTGGACATGGATTTTGAAAATTCTAGAGAGAATTTTAAAAGCTTCAAGAGAATTTCAACAATTTTGAGAGGGATTTGAAAAGTTTCCATGGGAATGGGAAGAATTGGGACAAAAATTGGAAAATTTTTCAGGGACTTTGAAAAAATGTCAACTGGAATTTTAGCCATTTTTTTACGTGAAATTGTAAACATGTGGCCATGGATTTTGAAAATTCTAGAGAGAATTTTAAAAGCTTCAACAGAATTTCAACAATTTTGAGAGGGATTTGAAAAGTTTCAATGGGAATGGGAAGAATTGGATGAAAACTGGAAAATTTTTAAGGGACTTTGAAAAAATTTCAACTGGAATTTTAGCCATTTGTTGACGTGAAATTGTAAACATGTGGACATGGATTTTGAAAACTCTAGAGAGAATTTTAAAAGCTTCAACAGAATTTCCACAATTTTGAGAGGGATTTGAAAAGTTTCCATGGGAATGGGAAGAATTGGGACAAAAATTGGAAAATTTTTCAGGGACTTTGAAAAAATTTCAACTGGAATTTTAGCCATTTTTTGACATGAAATTGTAAACATGTGGACATGGATTTTGAAAATTCTAGAGAGAATTTTAAAAGCTTCAAGAGAATTTCAACAATTTTGAGAGGGATTTGAAAAGTTTCAATGGGAATGGGAAGAATTGGGACAAAAATTGGAAAATTTTTAAGGGACTTTGAAAAAATTTCAACTGGAATTTTAGCAATTTTTTGACGTGAAATTGTAAACATGTGGACATAAATTTTGAAAATTCTAGAGAGAATTTTAAAAGCTTCAACAGAATTTCAACAATTTTGAGAGGGATTTGAAAAGTTTCCATGGGAATGGGAAGAATTGGGATCAAAAATTGGAAAATTTTTCAGGGACTTTGAAAAAATTTCAACTGGAATTTTAGCATTTTTTTTACGTGAAATTGTAAACATGTGGACATGGATTTTGAAAATTCTAGAGAGAATTTTAAAAGCTTCAACAGAATTTCAACAATTTTGAGAGGGATTTGAAAAGTTTCAATGGGAATGGGAAGAATTGGGACAAAAATTGGAAAATTTTTCAGGGACTTTGAAAAAATTTCAACTGGAATTTTAGCAATTTTTTGACGTGAAATTGTAAACATGTGGACATGGATTTTGAAAATTCTAGAGAGAATTTTAAAAGCTTCAACAGAATTTCCACAATTTTGAGAGGGATTTGAAAAGTTTCAATGGGAATGGGAAGAATTGGGACAAAAATTGGAAAATTTTTAAGGGACTTTGAAAAAATTTCAACTGGAATTTTAGCCATTTTTTGACGTGAAATTGTAAACATGTGGACATGGATTTTGAAAATTCTAGAGAGAATTTTAAAAGCTTCAACAGAATTTCAACAATTTTGAGAGGGATTTGAAAAGTTTCAATGGGAATGGGAAGAATTGGGACAAAAATTGGAAAATTTTGAAGGGACTTTGAAAAAATTTCAACTGGAATTTTAGCCATTTTTTTACGTGAAATTGTAAACATGTGGACATGGATTTTGAAAATTCTAGAGAGAATTTTAAAAGCTTCAAGAGAATTTCAACAATTTTGAGAGGGATTTGAAAAGTTTCAATGGGAATGGGAAGAATTGGGACAAAAATTGGAAAATTTTTAAGGGACTTTGAAAAAATGTCAACTGGAATTTTAGCAATTTTGACGTGAAATTGTAAACTTCTTGAAGTGGATTTTGAAAATTCTAGAGAGAATTTTAAAATCTTCAACAGAATTTCAACAGTTTTGAGAGGGATTTGAAAAGTTTCAATGGGAATGGGAAGAATTGGGATGAAAATTGGAAAATTTTTAAGGGACTTTGAAAAAATTGCAACTGGAATTTTAGCCATTTTTTGACGTGAAATTGTAAACATGTGGACATGGATTTTGAAAATTCTAGAGAGAATTTTAAAAGCTTCAACAGAATTTCAACGATTTTGAGAGGGATTTGAAAAGTTTCAATGGGAATGGGAAGAATTGGGACAAAAATTGGAAAATTTTTAAGGGACTTTGAAAAAATGTCAACTGGAATTTTAGCAATTTTGACATGAAATTGTAAACATGTGGCCATGGATTTTGAAAATTCTAGAGAGAATTTTAAAAGCTTCAAGAGAATTTCAACAATTTTGAGAGGGATTTGAAAAGTTTCAATGGGAATGGGAAGAATTGGGATGAAAATTGGAAAATTTTTCAGGGACTTTGAAAAAATTTCAACTGGAATTTTAGCCATTTTTTGACGTGAAATTGTAAACATGTGGACATGGATTTTGAAAATTCTAGAGAGAATTTTAAAAGCTTCAACAGAATTTCAACAATTTTGAGAGGGATTTGAAAAGTTTCAATGGGAATGGGAAGAATTGGGACAAAAATTGGAAAATTTTTAAGGGACTTTGAAAAAATTTCAACTGGAATTTTAGCATTTTTTTTACGTGAAATTGTAAACATGTGGACATGGATTTTGAAAATTCTAGAGAGAATTTTAAAAGCTTCAACAGAATTTCAACAATTTTGAGAGGGATTTGAAAAGTTTCAATGGGAATGGGAAGAATTGGGACAAAAATTGGAAAATTTTTAAGGGACTTTGAAAAAATTTCAACTGGAATTTTAGCCATTTTTTGATGTGAAATTGTAAACATGTGGCCATGGATTTTGAAAATTCTAGAGAGAATATTAAAAGCTTCAACAGAATTTCCACAATTTTGAGAGGGATTTGAAAAGTTTCAATGGGAATGGGAAGAATTGGGACAAAAATTGGAAAATTTTTAGGGGACTTTGAAAAAATTTCAACTAGAATTTTAGCCATTTTTTGACGTGAAATTGTAAACATGTGGACATGGATTTTGAAAATTCTAGAGAGAATTTTAAAAGCTTCAACAGAATTTCCACAATTTTTAGAGGGATTTGAAAAGTTTCCATGGGAATGGGAAGAATTGGGACAAAAATTGGAAAATTTTGAAGGGACTTTGAAAAAATTGCAACTGGAATTTTAGCCATTTTTTGACGTGAAATTGTAAACATGTGGCCATGGATTTTGAAAATTCTAGAGAGAATTTTAAAAGCTTCAACAGAATTTCAACAATTTTGAGAGGGATTTGAAAAGTTTCAATGGGAATGGGAAGAATTGGGACAAAAATTGGAAAATTTTTAAGGGACTTTGAAAAAATTTCAACTGGAATTTTAGCCATTTTTTGACGTGAAATTGTAAACATGTGGACATGGATTTTGAAAATTCTAGAGAGAATTTTAAAAGCTTCAACAGAATTTCAACAATTTTGAGAGGGATTTGAAAAGTTTCCATGGGAATGGGAAGAATTGGGACAAAAATTGGAAAATTTTTCAGGGACTTTGAAAAAATTTCAACTGGAATTTTAGCCATTTTTTGACGTGAAATTGTAAACATGTGGACATGGATTTTGAAAATTCTAGAGAGAATTTTAAAAGCTTCAACAGAATTTCAACAATTTTGAGAGGGATTTGAAAAGTTTCAATGGGAATGGGAAGAATTGGGACAAAAATTGGAAAATTTTTAAGGGACTTTGAAAAAATTTCAACTGGAATTTTAGCATTTTTTTGACGTGAAATTGTAAACATGTGGACATGGATTTTGAAAATTCTAGAGAGAATTTTAAAAGCTTCAACAGAATTTCAACAATTTTGAGAGGGATTTGAAAAGTTTCAATGGGAATGGGAAGAATTGGGACAAAAATTGGAAAATTTTTCAGGGACTTTGAAAAAATTGCAACTGGAATTTTAGCCATTTTTTGACGTGACGTGAAATTGTAAACATGTGGACATGGATTTTGAAAATTCTAGAGAGAATTTTAAAAGCTTCAACAGAATTTCAACGATTTTGAGAGGGATTTGAAAAGTTTCAATGGGAATGGGAAGAATTGGGACAAAAATTGGAAAATTTTTAAGGGACTTTGAAAAAATGTCAACTGGAATTTTAGCAATTTTGACATGAAATTGTAAACATGTGGCCATGGATTTTGAAAATTCTAGAGAGAATTTTAAAAGCTTCAACAGAATTTCAACAGTTTTGAGAGGGATTTGAAAAGTTTCAATGGGAATGGGAAGAATTGGGATGAAAATTGGAAAATTTTTCAGGGACTTTGAAAAAATGTCAACTGGAATTTTAGCCATTTTTTGACGTGAAATTGTAAACATGTGGACATGGATTTTGAAAATTCTAGAGAGAATTTTAAAAGCTTCAACAGAATTTCAACAATTTTGAGAGGGATTTGAAAAGTTTCAATGGGAATGGGAAGAATTGGGACAAAAATTGGAAAATTTTTAAGGGACTTTGAAAAAATTTCAACTGGAATTTTAGCATTTTTTTTACGTGAAATTGTAAACATGTGGACATGGATTTTGAAAATTCTAGAGAGAATTTTAAAAGCTTCAACAGAATTTCCACAATTTTGAGAGGGATTTGAAAAGTTTCAATGGGAATGGGAAGAATTGGGACAAAAATTGGAAAATTTTTAAGGGACTTTGAAAAAATGTCAACTGGAATTTTAGCCATTTTTTGACGTGAAATTGTAAACATGTGGACATGGATTTTGAAAATTCTAGAGAGAATTTTAAAAGCTTCAACAGAATTTCCACAATTTTGAGAGGGATTTGAAAAGTTTCAATGGGAATGGGAAGAATTGGGACAAAAATTGGAAAATTTTTAAGGGACTTTGAAAAAATTTCAACTAGAATTTTAGCCATTTTTTGACGTGAAATTGTAAACATGTGGACATGGATTTTGAAAATTCTAGAGAGAATTTTAAAAGCTTCAACAGAATTTCCACAATTTTGAGAGGGATTTGAAAAGTTTCAATGGGAATGGGAAGAATTGGGACAAAAATTGGAAAATTTTTCAGGGACTTTGAAAAAATGTCAACTGGAATTTTAGCCATTTTTTGACGTGAAATTGTAAACATGTGGCCATGGATTTTGAAAATTCTAGAGAGAATTTTAAAAGCTTCAACAGAATTTCAACAATTTTGAGAGGGATTTGAAAAGTTTCAATGGGAATGGGAAGAATTGGGACAAAAATTGGAAAATTTTTAAGGGACTTTGAAAAAATTTCAACTGGAATTTTAGCCATTTTTTGACGTGAAATTGTAAACATGTGGACATGGATTTTGAAAATTCTAGAGAGAATTTTAAAAGCTTCAACAGAATTTCCACAATTTTGAGAGGGATTTGAAAAGTTTCAATGGGAATGGGAAGAATTGGGACAAAAATTGGAAAATTTTTAAGGGACTTTGAAAAAATTTCAACTAGAATTTTAGCCATTTTTTGACGTGAAATTGTAAACATGTGGACATGGATTTTGAAAATTCTAGAGAGAATTTTAAAAGCTTCAACAGAATTTCCACAATTTTTAGAGGGATTTGAAAAGTTTCCATGGGAATGGGAAGAATTGGGACAAAAATTGGAAAATTTTTAAGGGACTTTGAAAAAATTGCAACTGGAATTTTAGCCATTTTCTGACGTGAAATTGTAAACATGTGGCCATGGTTTTTGAAAATTCTAGAGAGAATTTTAAAAGCTTCAACAGAATTTCAACAATTTTGAGAGGGATTTGAAAAGTTTCAATGGGAATGGGAAGAATTGGGACAAAAATTGGAAAATTTTTAAGGGACTTTGAAAAAATTTCAACTGGAATTTTAGCCATTTTTTGACGTGAAATTGTAAACATGTGGACATGGATTTTGAAAATTCTAGAGAGAATTTTAAAAGCTTCAACAGAATTTCAACAATTTTGAGAGGGATTTGAAAAGTTTCCATGGGAATGGGAAGAATTGGGACAAAAATTGGAAAATTTTTCAGGGACTTTGAAAAAATTTCAACTGGAATTTTAGCCATTTTTTGATGTGAAATTGTAAACATGTGGACATGGATTTTGAAAATTCTAGAGAGAATTTTAAAAGCTTCAACAGAATTTCAACAATTTTGAGAGGGATTTGAAAAGTTTCAATGGGAATGGGAAGAATTGGGACAAAAATTGGAAAATTTTTAAGGGACTTTGAAAAAATTTCAACTGGAATTTTAGCATTTTTTTGACGTGAAATTGTAAACATGTGGACATGGATTTTGAAAATTCTAGAGAGAATTTTAAAAGCTTCAACAGAATTTCAACAATTTTGAGAGGGATTTGAAAAGTTTCAATGGGAATGGGAAGAATTGGGACAAAAATTGGAAAATTTTTCAGGGACTTTGAAAAAATTGCAACTGGAATTTTAGCCATTTTTTGACGTGAAATTGTAAACATGTGGACATGGATTTTGAAAATTCTAGAGAGAATTTTAAAAGCTTCAACAGAATTTCAACGATTTTGAGAGGGATTTGAAAAGTTTCAATGGGAATGGGAAGAATTGGGACAAAAATTGGAAAATTTTTAAGGGACTTTGAAAAAATGTCAACTGGAATTTTAGCAATTTTGACATGAAATTGTAAACATGTGGCCATGGATTTTGAAAATTCTAGAGAGAATTTTAAAAGCTTCAACAGAATTTCAACAGTTTTGAGAGGGATTTGAAAAGTTTCAATGGGAATGGGAAGAATTGGGATGAAAATTGGAAAATTTTTCAGGGACTTTGAAAAAATTTCAACTGGAATTTTAGCCATTTTTTGACGTGAAATTGTAAACATGTGGACATGGATTTTGAAAATTCTAGAGAGAATTTTAAAAGCTTCAACAGAATTTCAACAATTTTGAGAGGGATTTGAAAAGTTTCAATGGGAATGGGAAGAATTGGGACAAAAATTGGAAAATTTTTAAGGGACTTTGAAAAAATTTCAACTGGAATTTTAGCCATTTTTTGATATGAAATTGTAAACATGTGGCCATGGATTTTGAAAATTCTAGAGAGAATTTTAAAAGCTTCAACAGAATTTCCACAATTTTGAGAGGGATTTGAAAAGTTTCAATGGGAATGGGAAGAATTGGGACAAAAATTGGAAAATTTTTAAGAGACTTTGAAAAAATTTCAACTGGAATTTTAGCCATTTTTTGACGTGAAATTGTAAACATGTGGACATGGATTTTGAAAATTCTAGAGAGAATTTTAAAAGCTTCAACAGAATTTCCACAATTTTGAGAGGGATTTGAAAAGTTTCAATGGGAATGGGAAGAATTGGGACAAAAATTGGAAAATTTTTAAGGGACTTTGAAAAAATTTCAACTAGAATTTTAGCCATATTTTGACGTGAAATTGTAAACATGTGGACATGGATTTTGAAAATTCTAGAGAGAATTTTAAAAGCTTCAACAGAATTTCCACAATTTTGAGAGGGATTTGAAAAGTTTCAATGGGAATGGGAAGAATTGGGACAAAAATTGGAAAATTTTTCAGGGACTTTGAAAAAATTTCAACTGGAATTTTAGCCATTTTTTGACGTGAAATTGTAAACATGTGGCCATGGATTTTGAAAATTCTAGAGAGAATTTTAAAAGCTTCAACAGAATTTCAACAATTTTGAGAGGGATTTGAAAAGTTTCAATGGGAATGGGAAGAATTGGGACAAAAATTGGAAATTTTTAAGGGACTTTGAAAAAATTTCAACTGGAATTTAGCATTTTTGACGTGAAATTGTAACATGTGGACATGGATTTTGAAAATTCTAGAGAGAATTTTAAAAGCTTCAACAGAATTTCAACAATTTTGAGAGGGATTTGAAAAGTTTCAATGGGAATGGGAAGAATTGGGATGAAAACTGGAAAATTTTTAAGGGACTTTGAAAAAATTTCAACTGGAATTTTAGCCATTTGTTGACGTGAAATTGTAAACATGTGGACATGGATTTTGAAAACTCTAGAGAGAATTTTAAAAGCTTCAACAGAATTTCCACAATTTTGAGAGGGATTTGAAAAGTTTCCATGGGAATGGGAAGAATTGGGACAAAAATTGGAAAATTTTTAAGGGACTTTGAAAAAATTTCAACTGGAATTTTAGCCATTTTTTTGACATGAAATTGTAAACATGTGGACATGGATTTTGAAAATTCTAGAGAGAATTTTAAAAGCTTCAAGAGAATTTCCACAATTTTGAGAGGGATTTGAAAAGTTTCCATGGGAATGGGAAGAATTGGGACAAAAATTGGAAAATTTTTCAGGGACTTTGAAAAAATGTCAACTGGAATTTTAGCCATTTTTTGACGTGAAATTGTAAACATGTGGACATAAATTTTGAAAATTCTAGAGAGAATTTTAAAAGCTTCAACAGAATTTCAACAATTTTGAGAGGGATTTGAAAAGTTTCCATGGGAATGGGAAGAATTGGGATCAAAAATTGGAAAATTTTTCAGGGACTTTGAAAAAATTTCAACTGGAATTTTAGCATTTTTTTGACGTGAAATTGTAAACATGTGGACATGGATTTTGAAAATTCTAGAGAGAATTTTAAAAGCTTCAAGAGAATTTCAACAATTTTGAGAGGGATTTGAAAAGTTTCAATGGGAATGGGAAGAATTGGGACAAAAATTGGAAAATTTTTCAGGGACTTTGAAAAAATTGCAACTGGAATTTTAGCAATTTTTTGACGTGAAATTGTAAACATGTGGACATGGATTTTGAAAATTCTAGAGAGAATTTTAAAAGCTTCAACAGAATTTCAACGATTTTGAGAGGGATTTGAAAAGTTTCAATGGGAATGGGAAGAATTGGGACAAAAATTGGAAAATTTTTAAGGGACTTTGAAAAAATGTCAACTGGAATTTTAGCAATTTTGACATGAAATTGTAAACATGTGGCCATGGATTTTGAAAAATTCTAGAGAGAATTTTAAAAGCTTCAACAGAATTTCAACAGTTTTGAGAGGGATTTGAAAAGTTTCAATGGGAATGGGAAGAATTGGGATGAAAATTGGAAAATTTTTCAGGGACTTTGAAAAAATTTCAACTGGAATTTTAGCCATTTTTTGACGTGAAATTGTAAACATGTGGACATGGATTTTGAAAATTCTAGAGAGAATTTTAAAAGCTTCAACAGAATTTCAACAATTTTGAGAGGGATTTGAAAAGTTTCAATGGGAATGGGAAGAATTGGGACAAAAATTGGAAAATTTTTAAGGGACTTTGAAAAAATTTCAACTGGAATTTTAGCCATTTTTTGATATGAAATTGTAAACATGTGGCCATGGATTTTGAAAATTCTAGAGAGAATTTTAAAAGCTTCAACAGAATTTCCACAATTTTGAGAGGGATTTGAAAAGTTTCAATGGGAATGGGAAGAATTGGGACAAAAATTGGAAAATTTTTAAGAGACTTTGAAAAAATTTCAACTGGAATTTTAGCCATTTTTTGACGTGAAATTGTAAACATGTGGACATGGATTTTGAAAATTCTAGAGAGAATTTTAAAAGCTTCAACAGAATTTCCACAATTTTGAGAGGGATTTGAAAAGTTTCAATGGGAATGGGAAGAATTGGGACAAAAATTGGAAAATTTTTAAGGGACTTTGAAAAATTTCAACTAGAATTTTAGCCATATTTTGACGTGAATTGTAAACATGTGGACATGGATTTTGAAAATTCTAGAGAGAATTTTAAAAGCTTCAACAGAATTTCCACAATTTTGAGAGGGATTTGAAAAGTTTCAATGGGAATGGGAAGAATTGGGACAAAAATTGGAAAATTTTTCAGGGACTTTGAAAAAAATTTCAACTGGAATTTTAGCCATTTTTTGACGTGAAATTGTAAACATGTGGCCATGGATTTTGAAAATTCTAGAGAGAATTTAAAAGCTTCAACAGAATTTCAACAATTTTGAGAGGGATTTGAAAAGTTTCAATGGGAATGGGAAGAATTGGGACAAAAATTGGAAAATTTTTAAGGGACTTTGAAAAAATTTCAACTGGAATTTTAGCATTTTTTGACGTGAAATTGTAAACATGTGGACATGGATTTTGAAAATTCTAGAGAGAATTTTAAAAGCTTCAACAGAATTTCAACAATTTTGAGAGGGATTTGAAAAGTTTCAATGGGAATGGGAAGAATTGGGATGAAAACTGGAAAATTTTTCAGGGACTTTGAAAAAATTTCAACTGGAATTTTAGCCATTTGTTGACGTGAAATTGTAAACATGTGGACATGGATTTTGAAAACTCTAGAGAGAATTTTAAAAGCTTCAACAGAATTTCCACAATTTTGAGAGGGATTTGAAAAGTTTCCATGGGAATGGGAAGAATTGGGACAAAAATTGGAAAATTTTTAAGGGACTTTGAAAAATTTCAACTGGAATTTTAGCCATTTTTTTTACATGAAATTGTAAACATGTGGACATGGATTTTGAAAATTCTAGAGAGAATTTTAAAAGCTTCAAGAGAATTTCCACAATTTTGAGAGGGATTTGAAAAGTTTCCATGGGAATGGGAAGAATTGGGACAAAAATTGGAAAATTTTTCAGGGACTTTGAAAAAATGTCAACTGGAATTTTAGCCATTTTTTGACGTGAAATTGTAAACATGTGGACATAAATTTTGAAAATTCTAGAGAGAATTTTAAAAGCTTCAACAGAATTTCAACAATTTTGAGAGGGATTTGAAAAGTTTCCATGGGAATGGGAAGAATTGGGATCAAAAATTGGAAAATTTTTAAGGGACTTTGAAAAAATTTCAACTGGAATTTTAGCATTTTTTTGACGTGAAATTGTAAACATGTGGACATGGATTTTGAAAATTCTAGAGAGAATTTTAAAAGCTTCAAGAGAATTTCAACAATTTTGAGAGGGATTTGAAAAGTTTCAATGGGAATGGGAAGAATTGGGACAAAAATTGGAAAATTTTTCAGGGACTTTGAAAAAATTTCAACTGGAATTTTAGCAATTTTTTGACGTGAAATTGTAAACATGTGGACATGGATTTTGAAAATTCTAGAGAGAATTTTAAAAGCTTCAACAGAATTTCCACAATTTTGAGAGGGATTTGAAAAGTTTCAATGGGAATGGGAAGAATTGGGACAAAAATTGGAAAATTTTTAAGGGACTTTGAAAAAATTTCAACTGGAATTTTAGCCATTTTTTGACGTGAAATTGTAAACATGTGGACATGGATTTTGAAAATTCTAGAGAGAATTTTAAAAGCTTCAACAGAATTTCCACAATTTTGAGAGGGATTTGAAAAGTTTCAATGGGAATGGGAAGAATTGGGGCAAAAATTGGAAAATTTTTAAGGGACTTTGAAAAAATTTCAACTGGAATTTTAGCCATTTTTTGACGTGAAATTGTAAACATGTGGACATGGATTTTGAAAATTCTAGAGAGAATTTTAAAATCTTCAACAGAATTTCAACAGTTTTGAGAGGGATTTGAAAAGTTTCAATGGGAATGGGAAGAATTGGGATGAAAATTGGAAAATTTTTAAGGGACTTTGAAAAAATTTCAACTGGAATTTTAGCCATTTTTGACGTGAAATTGTAAACATGTGGACATGGATTTTGAAAACTATAGAGAGAATTTTAAAAGCTTCAACAGAATTTCCACAATTTTGAGAGGGATTTGAAAAGTTTCCATGGGAATGGGAAGAATTGGGACAAAAATTGGAAAATTTTTCAGGGACTTTGAAAAAATGTCAACTGGAATTTTAGCCATTTTTTGACGTGAAATTGTAAACATGTGGCCATGGATTTTGAACATTCTAGAGAGAATTTTAAAAGCTTAAACAGAATTTCCACAATTTTGAGAGGGATTTGAAAAGTTTCAATGGGAATGGGAAGAATTGGGGCAAAAATTGGAAAATTTTTAAGGGACTTTGAAAAAATTGCAACTGGAATTTTAGCCATTTTTTGACGTGAAATTGTAAACATGTGGACATGGATTTTGAAAATTCTAGAGAGAATTTTAAAAGCTTCAACAGAATTTCAACAATTTTGAGAGGGATTTGAAAAGTTTCAATGGGAATGGGAAGAATTGGGACAAAAATTGGAAAATTTTTCAGGGACTTTGAAAAAATGTCAACTGGAATTTTAGCCATTTTTTTACGTGAAATTGTAAACATGTGGCCATGGATTTTGAAAATTCTAGAGAGAATTTTAAAAGCTTCAACAGAATTTCAACAATTTTGAGAGGGATTTGAAAAGTTTCAATGGGAATGGGAAGAATTGGGACAAAAATTGGAAAATTTTTAAGGGACTTTGAAAAAATTTCAATTGGAATTTTAGCCATTTTTTGACGTGAAATTGTAAACATGTGGACATGGATTTTGAAAACTCTAGAGAGAATTTTAAAAGCTTCAACAGAATTTCCACAATTTTGAGAGGGATTTGAAAAGTTTCCATGGGAATGGGAAGAATTGGGACAAAAATTGGAAAATTTTTCAGGGACTTTGAAAAAATTTCAACTGGAATTTTAGCAATTTTTTGACGTGAAATTGTAAACATGTGGACATGGATTTTGAAAATTCTAGAGAGAATTTTAAAAGCTTCAACAGAATTTCAACAATTTTGAGAGGGATTTGAAAAGTTTCAATGGGAATGGGAAGAATTGGGACAAAAATTGGAAAATTTTTCAGGGACTTTGAAAAAATTTCAACTGGAATTTTAGCAATTTTTTGACGTGAAATTGTAAACATGTGGACATGGATTTTGAAAATTCTAGAGAGAATTTTAAAAGCTTCAACAGAATTTCAACAATTTTGAGAGGGATTTGAAAAGCTTCAATGGGAATGGGAAGAATTGGGACAAAAATTGGAAAATTTTTCAGGGACTTTGAAAAAATGTCAACTGGAATTTTAGCCATTTTTTGACGTGAAATTGTAAACATGTGGCCATGGATTTTGAAAATTCTAGAGAGAATTTTAAAAGCTTCAAGAGAATTTCAACAATTTTGAGAGGGATTTGAAAAGTTTCAATGGGAATGGGAAGAATTGGGATGAAAATTGGAAAATTTTTAAGGGACTTTGAAAAAATTTCAACTGGAATTTTAGCCATTTTTTGACGTGAAATTGTAAACATGTGGACATGGATTTTGAAAATTCTAGAGAGAATTTTAAAAGCTTCAACAGAATTTCAACAATTTTGAGAGGGATTTGAAAAGTTTCAATGGGAATGGGAAGAATTGGGACAAAAATTGGAAAATTTTTCAGGGACTTTGAAAAAATTGCAACTGGAATTTTAGCAATTTTTTGACGTGAAATTGTAAACATGTGGACATGGATTTTGAAAATTCTAGAGAGAATTTTAAAAGCTTCAACAGAATTTCCACAATTTTGAGAGGGATTTGAAAAGTTTCAATGGGAATGGGAAGAATTGGGACAAAAATTGGAAAATTTTTCAGGGACTTTGAAAAAATGTCAACTGGAATTTTAGCCATTTTTTGACGTGAAATTGTAAACATGTGGACATGGATTTTGAAAATTCTAGAGAGAATTTTAAAAGCTTCAAGAGAATTTCAACAATTTTGAGAGGGATTTGAAAAGTTTCAATGGGAATGGGAAGAATTGGGACAAAAATTGGAAAATTTTTAAGGGACTTTGAAAAAATTGCAACTGGAATTTTAGCCATTTTTTGACGTGAAATTGTAAACATGTGGACATGGATTTTGAAAATTCTAGAGAGAATTTTAAAAGCTTCAACAGAATTTCCACAATTTTGAGAGGGATTTGAAAAGTTTCAATGGGAATAGGAAGAATTGGGACAAAAATTGGAAAATTTTTAAGGGACTTTGAAAAAATTTCAACTGGAATTTTAGCCATTTTTTGACGTGAAATTGTAAACATGTGGCCATGGATTTTGAAAATTCTAGAGAGAATTTTAAAAGCTTCAACAGAATTTCAACAATTTTGAGAGGGATTTGAAAAGTTTCAATGGGAATGGGAAGAATTGGGACAAAAATTGGAAAATTTTTAAGGGACTTTGAAAAAATTTCAACTGGAATTTTAGCCATTTTTTGACGTGAAATTGTAAACATGTGGACATGGATTTTGAAAATTCTAGAGAGAATTTTAAAAGCTTCAACAGAATTTCAACAGTTTTGAGAGGGATTTGAAAAGTTTCAATGGGAATGGGAAGAATTGGGACAAAAATTGGAAAATTTTTCAGGGACTTTGAAAAAATTTCAACTGGAATTTTAGCAATTTTTTGACGTGAAATTGTAAACATGTGGACATGGATTTTGAAAATTCTAGGGAGAATTTTAAAAGCTTCAACAGAATTTCCACAATTTTGAGAGGGATTTGAAAAGTTTCAATGGGAATGGGAAGAATTGGGACAAAAATTGGAAAATTTTTAAGGGACTTTGAAAAAATTTCAACTGGAATTTTAGCCATTTTTTGATGTGAAATTGTAAACATGTGGCCATGGATTTTGAAAATTCTAGAGAGAATATTAAAAGCTTCAACAGAATTTCCACAATTTTGAGAGGGATTTGAAAAGTTTCAATGGGAATGGGAAGAATTGGGACAAAAATTGGAAAATTTTTAAGGGACTTTGAAAAAATTTCAACTAGAATTTTAGCCATTTTTTGACGTGAAATTGTAAACATGTGGACATGGATTTTGAAAATTCTAGAGAGAATTTTAAAAGCTTCAACAGAATTTCCACAATTTTTAGAGGGATTTGAAAAGTTTCCATGGGAATGGGAAGAATTGGGACAAAAATTGGAAAATTTTTAAGGGACTTTGTAAAAATTGCAACTGGAATTTTAGCCATTTTTTGACGTGAAATTGTAAACATGTGGCCATGGATTTTGAAAATTCTAGAGAGAATTTTAAAAGCTTCAACAGAATTTCAACAATTTTGAGAGGGATTTGAAAAGTTTCAATGGGAATGGGAAGAATTGGGACAAAAATTGGAAAATTTTTAAGGGACTTTGAAAAAATTTCAACTGGAATTTTAGCCATTTTTTGACGTGAAATTGTAAACATGTGGACATGGATTTTGAAAATTCTAGAGAGAATTTTAAAAGCTTCAACAGAATTTCAACAATTTTGAGAGGGATTTGAAAAGTTTCCATGGGAATGGGAAGAATTGGGACAAAAATTGGAAAATTTTTCAGGGACTTTGAAAAAATTTCAACTGGAATTTTAGCCATTTTTTGACGTGAAATTGTAAACATGTGGACATGGATTTTGAAAATTCTAGAGAGAATTTTAAAAGCTTCAACAGAATTTCAACAATTTTGAGAGGGATTTGAAAAGTTTCAATGGGAATGGGAAGAATTGGGACAAAAATTGGAAAATTTTTAAGGGACTTTGAAAAAATTTCAACTGGAATTTTAGCATTTTTTTGACGTGAAATTGTAAACATGTGGACATGGATTTTGAAAATTCTAGAGAGAATTTTAAAAGCTTCAACAGAATTTCAACAATTTTGAGAGGGATTTGAAAAGTTTCAATGGGAATGGGAAGAATTGGGACAAAAATTGGAAAATTTTTCAGGGACTTTGAAAAAATTGCAACTGGAATTTTAGCCATTTTTTGACGTGAAATTGTAAACATGTGGACATGGATTTTGAAAATTCTAGAGAGAATTTTAAAAGCTTCAACAGAATTTCAACGATTTTGAGAGGGATTTGAAAAGTTTCAATGGGAATGGGAAGAATTGGGACAAAAATTGGAAAATTTTTAAGGGACTTTGAAAAAATGTCAACTGGAATTTTAGCAATTTTGACATGAAATTGTAAACATGTGGCCATGGATTTTGAAAATTCTAGAGAGAATTTTAAAAGCTTCAACAGAATTTCAACAGTTTTGAGAGGGATTTGAAAAGTTTCAATGGGAATGGGAAGAATTGGGATGAAAATTGGAAAATTTTTCAGGGACTTTGAAAAAATGTCAACTGGAATTTTAGCCATTTTTTGACGTGAAATTGTAAACATGTGGACATGGATTTTGAAAATTCTAGAGAGAATTTTAAAAGCTTCAACAGAATTTCAACAATTTTGAGAGGGATTTGAAAAGTTTCAATGGGAATGGGAAGAATTGGGACAAAAATTGGAAAATTTTTAATGGACTTTGAAAAAATTTCAACTGGAATTTTAGCATTTTTTTTACGTGAAATTGTAAACATGTGGACATGGATTTTGAAAATTCTAGAGAGAATTTTAAAAGCTTCAACAGAATTTCAACAATTTTGAGAGGGATTTGAAAAGTTTCAATGGGAATGGGAAGAATTGGGACAAAAATTGGAAAATTTTTAAGGGACTTTGAAAAAATTTCAACTGGAATTTTAGCCATTTTTTGATATGAAATTGTAAACATGTGGCCATGGATTTTGAAAATTCTAGAGAGAATTTTAAAAGCTTCAACAGAATTTCCACAATTTTGAGAGGGATTTGAAAAGTTTCAATGGGAATGGGAAGAATTGGGACAAAAATTGGAAAATTTTTCAGGGACTTTGAAAAAATTTCAACTGGAATTTTAGCCATTTTTTGACGTGAAATTGTAAACATGTGGACATGGATTTTGAAAATTCTAGAGAGAATTTTAAAAGCTTCAACAGAATTTCCACAATTTTGAGAGGGATTTGAAAAGTTTCAATGGGAATGGGAAGAATTGGGACAAAAATTGGAAAATTTTTAAGGGACTTTGAAAAAATTTCAACTAGAATTTTAGCCATTTTTTGACGTGAAATTGTAAACATGTGGACATAGATTTTGAAAATTCTAGAGAGAATTTTAAAAGCTTCAACAGAATTTCCACAATTTTGAGAGGGATTTGAAAAGTTTCAATGGGAATGGGAAGAATTGGGACAAAAATTGGAAAATTTTTCAGGGACTTTGAAAAAATTTCAACTGGAATTTTAGCCATTTTTTGACGTGAAATTGTAAACATGTGGCCATGGATTTTGAAAATTCTAGAGAGAATTTTAAAAGCTTCAACAGAATTTCAACAATTTTGAGAGGGATTTGAAAAGTTTCAATGGGAATGGGAAGAATTGGGACAAAAATTGGAAAATTTTTAAGGGACTTTGAAAAAATTTCAACTGGAATTTTAGCATTTTTTTGACGTGAAATTGTAAACATGTGGACATGGATTTTGAAAATTCTAGAGAGAATTTTAAAAGCTTCAACAGAATTTCAACAATTTTGAGAGGGATTTGAAAAGTTTCAATGGGAATGGGAAGAATTGGGATGAAAACTGGAAAATTTTTAAGGGACTTTGAAAAAATTTCAACTGGAATTTTAGCCATTTGTTGACGTGAAATTGTAAACATGTGGACATGGATTTTGAAAACTCTAGAGAGAATTTTAAAAGCTTCAACAGAATTTCCACAATTTTGAGAGGGATTTGAAAAGTTTCCATGGGAATGGGAAGAATTGGGACAAAAATTGGAAAATTTTTAAGGGACTTTGAAAAAATTTCAACTGGAATTTTAGCCATTTTTTTGACATGAAATTGTAAACATGTGGACATGGATTTTGAAAATTCTAGAGAGAATTTTAAAAGCTTCAAGAGAATTTCCACAATTTTGAGAGGGATTTGAAAAGTTTCCATGGGAATGGGAAGAATTGGGACAAAAATTGGAAAATTTTTCAGGGACTTTGAAAAAATGTCAACTGGAATTTTAGCCATTTTTTGACGTGAAATTGTAAACATGTGGACATAAATTTTGAAAATTCTAGAGAGAATTTTAAAAGCTTCAACAGAATTTCAACAATTTTGAGAGGGATTTGAAAAGTTTCCATGGGAATGGGAAGAATTGGGATCAAAAATTGGAAAATTTTTAAGGGACTTTGAAAAAATTTCAACTGGAATTTTAGCATTTTTTTGACGTGAAATTGTAAACATGTGGACATGGATTTTGAAAATTCTAGAGAGAATTTTAAAAGCTTCAACAGAATTTCAACAATTTTGAGAGGGATTTGAAAAGTTTCCATGGGAATGGGAAGAATTGGGATCAAAAATTGGAAAATTTTTCAGGGACTTTGAAAAAATTTCAACTGGAATTTTAGCAATTTTTTGACGTGAAATTGTAAACATGTGGACATGGATTTTGAAAATTCTAGAGAGAATTTTAAAAGCTTCAACAGAATTTCCACAATTTTGAGAGGGATTTGAAAAGTTTCAATGGGAATGGGAAGAATTGGGACAAAAATTGGAAAATTTTTAAGGGACTTTGAAAAAATTTCAACTGGAATTTTAGCCATTTTTTGACGTGAAATTGTAAACATGTGGACATGGATTTTGAAAATTCTAGAGAGAATTTTAAAAGCTTCAACAGAATTTCAACAATTTTGAGAGGGATTTGAAAAGTTTCAATGGGAATGGGAAGAATTGGGACAAAAATTGGAAAATTTTGAAGGGACTTTGAAAAAATTTCAACTGGAATTTTAGCCATTTTTTGACGTGAAATTGTAAACATGTGGACATGGATTTTGAAAATTCTAGAGAGAATTTTAAAAGCTTCAACAGAATTTCCACAATTTTGAGAGGGATTTGAAAAGTTTCAATGGGAATGGGAAGAATTGGGACAAAAATTGGAAAATTTTTAAGGGACTTTGAAAAAATTTCAACTGGAATTTTAGCCATTTTTTTACGTGAAATTGTAAACATGTGGACATGGATTTTGAAAATTCTAGAGAGAATTTTAAAATCTTCAACAGAATTTCAACAGTTTTGAGAGGGATTTGAAAAGTTTCAATGGGAATGGGAAGAATTGGGATGAAAATTGGAAAATTTTTAAGGGACTTTGAAAAAATTTCAACTGGAATTTTAGCCATTTTTTGACGTGAAATTGTAAACATGTGGACATGGATTTTGAAAACTCTAGAGAGAATTTTAAAAGCTTCAACAGAATTTCCACAATTTTGAGAGGGATTTGAAAAGTTTCCATGGGAATGGGAAGAATTGGGACAAAAATTGGAAAATTTTTCAGGGACTTTGAAAAAATGTCAACTGGAATTTTAGCCATTTTTTGACGTGAAATTGTAAACATGTGGCCATGGATTTTGAACATTCTAGAGAGAATTTTAAAAGCTTAAACAGAATTTCCACAATTTTGAGAGGGATTTGAAAAGTTTCAATGGGAATGGGAAGTATTGGGGCAAAAATTGGAAAATTTTTAAGGGACTTTGAAAAAATTGCAACTGGAATTTTAGCCATTTTTTGACGTGAAATTGTAAACATGTGGACATGGATTTTGAAAATTCTAGAGAGAATTTTAAAAGCTTCAACAGAATTTCCACAATTTTGAGAGGGATTTGAAAAGTTTCCATGGGAATGGGAAGAATTGGGACAAAAATTGGAAAATTTTTCAGGGACTTTGAAAAAATGTCAACTGGAATTTTAGCCATTTTTTTACGTGAAATTGTAAACATGTGGCCATGGATTTTGAAAATTCTAGAGAGAATTTTAAAAGCTTCAACAGAATTTCAACAATTTTGAGAGGGATTTGAAAAGTTTCAATGGGAATGGGAAGAATTGGGACAAAAATTGGAAAATTTTTAAGGGACTTTGAAAAAATTTCAATTGGAATTTTAGCCATTTTTTGACGTGAAATTGTAAACATGTGGACATGGATTTTGAAAACTCTAGAGAGAATTTTAAAAGCTTCAACAGAATTTCCACAATTTTGAGAGGGATTTGAAAAGTTTCCATGGGAATGGGAAGAATTGGGACAAAAATTGGAAAATTTTTCAGGGACTTTGAAAAAATTTCAACTGGAATTTTAGCAATTTTTTGACGTGAAATTGTAAACATGTGGACATGGATTTTGAAAATTCTAGAGAGAATTTTAAAAGCTTCTAGAGAATTTCAACAATTTTGAGAGGGATTTGAAAAGTTTCAATGGGAATGGGAAGAATTGGGACAAAAATTGGAAAATTTTTAAGGGACTTTGAAAAAATTTCAACTGGAATTTTAGCAATTTTTTGACGTGAAATTGTAAACATGTGGACATGGATTTTGAAAATTCTAGAGAGAATTTTAAAAGCTTCAACAGAATTTCAACAATTTTGAGAGGGATTTGAAAAGTTTCAATGGGAATGGGAAGAATTGGGACAAAAATTGGAAAATTTTTCAGGGACTTTGAAAAAATGTCAACTGGAATTTTAGCCATTTTTTGACGTGAAATTGTAAACATGTGGCCATGGATTTTGAAAATTCTAGAGAGAATTTTAAAAGCTTCAACAGAATTTCAACAATTTTGAGAGGGATTTGAAAAGTTTCAATGGGAATGGGAAGAATTGGGATGAAAATTGGAAAATTTTTAAGGGACTTTGAAAAAATTTCAACTGGAATTTTAGCCATTTTTTGACGTGAAATTGTAAACATGTGGACATGGATTTTGAAAATTCTAGAGAGAATTTTAAAAGCTTCTAGAGAATTTCAACAATTTTGAGAGGGATTTGAAAAGTTTCAATGGGAATGGGAAGAATTGGGACAAAAATTGGAAAATTTTTCAGGGACTTTGAAAAAATTTCAACTGGAATTTTAGTTATTTTTTTACGTGAAATTGTAAACATGTGGACATGGATTTTGAAAATTCTAGAGAGAATTTTAAAAGCTTCAACAGAATTTCCACAATTTTGAGAGGGATTTGAAAAGTTTCAATGGGAATAGGAAGAATTGGGGCAAAAATTGGAAAATTTTTCAGGGACTTTGAAAAAATTTCAACTGGAATTTTAGCCATTTTTTGACGTGAAATTGTAAACATGTGGACATGGATTTTGAAAATTCTAGAGAGAATTTTAAAAGCTTCAACAGAATTTCAACAATTTTGAGAGGGATTTGAAAAGTTTCAATGGGAATGGGAAGAATTGGGACAAAAATTGGAAAATTTTTAAGGGACTTTGAAAAAATTTCAACTGGAATTTTAGCCATTTTTTGACGTGAAATTGTAAACATGTGGACATGGATTTTGAAAATTCTAGAGAGAATTTTAAAAGCTTCAACAGAATTTCAACAGTTTTGAGAGGGATTTGAAAAGTTTCAATGGGAATGGGAAGAATTGGGACAAAAATTGGAAAATTTTTCAGGGACTTTGAAAAAATTTCAACTGGAATTTTAGCAATTTTTTGACGTGAAATTGTAAACATGTGGACATGGATTTTGAAAATTCTAGGGAGAATTTTAAAAGCTTCAACAGAATTTCCACAATTTTGAGAGGGATTTGAAAAGTTTCAATGGGAATGGGAAGAATTGGGACAAAAATTGGAAAATTTTGAAAGGACTTTGAAAAAATTTCAACTGGAATTTTAGCCATTTTTTGACGTGAAATTGTAAACATGTGGACATGGATTTTGAAAATTCTAGAGAGAATTTTAAAAGCTTCAACAGAATTTCCACAATTTTGAGAGGGATTTGAAAAGTTTCAATGGGAATGGGAAGAATTGGGGCAAAAATTGGAAAATTTTTAAGGGACTTTAAAAAAATGTCAACTGGAATTTTTGCAATTTTGACGTGAAATTGTAAACATGTGGACATGGATTTTGAAAATTCTAGAGAGAATTTTAAAAGCTTCAACAGAATTTCAACAGTTTTGAGAGGGATTTGAAAAGTTTCAATGGGAATGGGAAGAATTGGGACGAAAATTGGAAAATTTTTCAGGGACTTTGAAAAAATTTCAACTGGAATTTTAGCCATTTTTTGACGTGAAATTGTAAACATGTGGACATGGATTTTGAAAATTCTAGAGAGAATTTTAAAAGCTTCAAGAGAATTTCAACAATTTTGAGAGGGATTTGAAAAGTTTCAATGGGAATGGGAAGAATTGGGACAAAAATTGGAAAATTTTTAAGGGACTTTGAAAAAATTTCAACTGGAATTTTAGCCATTTTTTGACGTGAAATTGTAAACATGTGGACATGGATTTTGAAAATTCTAGAGAGAATTTTAAAAGCTTCAACAGAATTTCAACAATTTTGAGAGGGATTTGAAAAGTTTCAATGGGAATGGGAAGAATTGGGACAAAAATTGGAAAATTTTTAAGGGACTTTGAAAAAATTTCAACTGGAATTTTAGCCATTTTTTGACGTGAAATTGTAAACATGTGGACATGGATTTTGAAAATTCTAGAGAGAATTTTAAAAGCTTCAACAGAATTTCAACAATTTTGAGAGGGATTTGAAAAGTTTCAATGGGAATGGGAAGAATTGGGGCAAAAATTGGAAAATTTTTCAGGGACTTTGAAAAAATTGCAACTGGAATTTTAGTTATTTTTTTACGTGAAATTGTAAACATGTGGACATGGATTTTGAAAATTCTAGAGAGAATTTTAAAAGCTTCAACAGAATTTCAACAATTTTGAGAGGGATTTGAAAAGTTTCAATGGGAATGGGAAGAATTGGGACAAAAATTGGAAAATTTTTCAGGGACTTTGAAAAAATTTCAACTGGAATTTTAGCCATTTTTTGACGTGAAATTGTAAACATGTGGACATGGATTTTGAACATTCTAGAGAGAATTTTAAAAGCTTCAACAGAATTTCCACAATTTTGAGAGGGATTTGAAAAGTTTCAATGGGAATGGGAAGAATTGGGACAAAAATTGGAAAATTTTGAAAGGACTTTGAAAAAATTTCAACTGGAATTTTAGCCATTTTTTGACGTGAAATTGTAAACATGTGGACATGGATTTTGAAAATTCTAGAGAGAATTTTAAAAGCTTCAACAGAATTTCAACAATTTTGAGAGGGATTTGAAAAGTTTCAATGGGAATGGGAAGAATTGGGGCAAAAATTGGAAAATTTTTAAGGGACTTTGAAAAAATGTCAACTGGAATTTTTGCAATTTTGACGTGAAATTGTAAACATGTGGACATGGATTTTGAAAATTCTAGAGAGAATTTTAAAAGCTTCAACAGAATTTCAACAGTTTTGAGAGGGATTTGAAAAGTTTCAATGGGAATGGGAAGAATTGGGACAAAAATTGGAAAATTTTTAAGGGACTTTGAAAAAATTTCAACTGGAATTTTAGCCATTTTTTGACGTGAAATTGTAAACATGTGGCCATGGATTTTGAACATTCTAGAGAGAATTTTAAAAGCTTCAACAGAATTTCCACAATTTTGAGAGGGATTTGAAAAGTTTCAATGGGAATGGGAAGAATTGGGACAAAAATTGGAAAATTTTTCAGGGACTTTGAAAAAATTTCAACTGGAATTTTAGCCATTTTTTGACGTGAAATTGTAAACATGTGGACATGGATTTTGAAAATTCTAGAGAGAATTTTAAAAGCTTCAACAGAATTTCAACAATTTTGAGAGGGATTTGAAAAGTTTCAATGGGAATGGGAAGAATTGGGACAAAAATTGGAAAATTTTTAAGGGACTTTGAAAAAATGTCAACTGGAATTTTTGCAATTTTGACGTGAAATTGTAAACATGTGGACATGGATTTTGAAAATTCTAGAGAGAATTTTAAAAGCTTCAACAGAATTTCAACAGTTTTGAGAGGGATTTGAAAAGTTTCAATGGGAATGGGAAGAATTGGGACGAAAATTGGAAAATTTTTCAGGGACTTTGAAAAAATTTCAACTGGAATTTTAGCCATTTTTTGACGTGAAATTGTAAACATGTGGACATGGATTTTGAAAATTCTAGAGAGAATTTTAAAAGCTTCTAGAGAATTTCAACAATTTTGAGAGGGATTTGAAAAGTTTCAATGGGAATGGGAAGAATTGGGACAAAAATTGGAAAATTTTTAAGGGACTTTGAAAAAATTTCAACTGGAATTTTAGCCATTTTTTGACGTGAAATTGTAAACATGTGGACATGGATTTTGAAAATTCTAGAGAGAATTTTAAAAGCTTCAACAGAATTTCAACAATTTTGAGAGGGATTTGAAAAGTTTCAATGGGAATGGGAAGAATTGGGACAAAAATTGGAAAATTTTTAAGGGACTTTGAAAAAATTTCAACTGGAATTTTAGCCATTTTTTGACGTGAAATTGTAAACATGTGGACATGGATTTTGAAAATTCTAGAGAGGATTTTAAAAGCTTCAACAGAATTTCAACAATTTTGAGATGGATTTGAAAAGTTTCCATGGGAATGGGAAGAATTGGGACAAAAATTGGAAAATTTTTCAGGGACTTTGAAAAAATTGCAACTGGAATTTTAGCCATTTTTTGACGTGAAATTGTAAACATGTGGACATGGATTTTGAAAATTCTAGAGAGAATTTTAAAAGCTTCAACAGAATTTCCACAATTTTGAGAGGGATTTGAAAAGTTTCAATGGGAATGGGAAGAATTGGGGCAAAAATTGGAAAATTTTTAAGGGACTTTGAAAAAATTGCAACTGGAATTTTAGCCATTTTTTGACGTGAAATTGTAAACATGTGGACATGGATTTTGAAAATTCTAGAGAGAATTTTAAAAGCTTCAACAGAATTTCAACAATTTTGAGAGGGATTTGAAAAGTTTCAATGGGAATGGGAAGAATTGGGACAAAAATTGGAAAATTTTTAAGGGACTTTGAAAAAATTTCAACTGGAATTTTAGCCATTTTTTGACGTGAAATTGTAAACATGTGGACATGGATTTTGAAAATTCTAGAGAGAATTTTAAAAGCTTCAACAGAATTTCAACAGTTTTGAGAGGGATTTGAAAAGTTTCAATGGGAATGGGAAGAATTGGGACAAAAATTGGAAAATTTTTCAGGGACTTTGAAAAAATTTCAACTGGAATTTTAGCAATTTTTTGACGTGAAATTGTAAACATGTGGACATGGATTTTGAAAATTCTAGGGAGAATTTTAAAAGCTTCAACAGAATTTCCACAATTTTGAGAGGGATTTGAAAAGTTTCAATGGGAATGGGAAGAATTGGGACAAAAATTGGAAAATTTTTAAGGGACTTTGAAAAAATTTCAACTGGAATTTTAGCCATTTTTTGACGTGAAATTGTAAACATGTGGACATGGATTTTGAAAATTCTAGAGAGAATTTTAAAAGCTTCAACAGAATTTCAACAATTTTGAGAGGGATTTGAAAAGTTTCAATGGGAATGGGAAGAATTGGGACAAAAATTGGAAAATTTTTAAGGGACTTTGAAAAAATTTCAACTGGAATTTTAGCCATTTTTTGACGTGAAATTGTAAACATGTGGCCATGGATTTTGAAAATTCTAGAGAGAATTTTAAAAGCTTCAACAGAATTTCCACAATTTTGAGAGGGATTTGAAAAGTTTCAATGGGAATGGGAAGAATTGGGACAAAAATTGGAAAATTTTGAAAGGACTTTGAAAAAATTTCAACTGGAATTTTAGCCATTTTTTGACGTGAAATTGTAAACATGTGGACATGGATTTTGAAAATTCTAGAGAGAATTTTAAAAGCTTCAACAGAATTTCAACAATTTTGAGAGGGATTTGAAAAGTTTCAATGGGAATGGGAAGAATTGGGGCAAAAATTGGAAAATTTTTAAGGGACTTTAAAAAAATGTCAACTGGAATTTTTGCAATTTTGACGTGAAATTGTAAACATGTGGACATGGATTTTGAAAATTCTAGAGAGAATTTTAAAAGCTTCAACAGAATTTCAACAATTTTGAGAGGGATTTGAAAAGTTTCAATGGGAATGGGAAGAATTGGGACGAAAATTGGAAAATTTTTAAGGGACTTTGAAAAAATTTCAACTGGAATTTTAGCCATTTTTTGACGTGAAATTGTAAACATGTGGACATGGATTTTGAAAATTCTAGAGAGAATTTTAAAAGCTTCAAGAGAATTTCAACAATTTTGAGAGGGATTTGAAAAGTTTCAATGGGAATGGGAAGAATTGGGACAAAAATTGGAAAATTTTTAAGGGACTTTGAAAAAATTTCAACTGGAATTTTAGCCATTTTTTGACGTGAAATTGTAAACATGTGGACATGGATTTTGAAAATTCTAGAGAGAATTTTAAAAGCTTCAACAGAATTTCAACAATTTTGAGAGGGATTTGAAAAGTTTCAATGGGAATGGGAAGAATTGGGACAAAAATTGGAAAATTTTTAAGGGACTTTGAAAAAATTTCAACTGGAATTTTAGCCATTTTTTGACGTGAAATTGTAAACATGTGGACATGGATTTTGAAAATTCTAGAGAGAATTTTAAAAGCTTCAACAGAATTTCAACAATTTTGAGAGGGATTTGAAAAGTTTCAATGGGAGTGGGAAGAATTGGGGCAAAAATTGGAAAATTTTTCAGGGACTTTGAAAAAATTTCAACTGGAATTTTAGTTATTTTTTTACGTGAAATTGTAAACATGTTGAAGTGGATTTTGAAAATTCTAGAGAGAATTTTAAAAGCTTCAACAGAATTTCAACAATTTTGAGAGGGATTTGAAAAGTTTCAATGGGAATGGGAAGAATTGGGACAAAAATTGGAAAATTTTTCAGGGACTTTGAAAAAATTTCAACTGGAATTTTAGCCATTTTTTGACGTGAAATTGTAAACATGTGGACATGGATTTTGAAAATTCTAGAGAGGATTTTAAAAGCTTCAACAGAATTTCAACAATTTTGAGATGGATTTGAAAAGTTTCCATGGGAATGGGAAGAATTGGGACAAAAATTGGAAAATTTTTCAGGGACTTTGAAAAAATTGCAACTGGAATTTTAGCAATTTTTTGACGTGAAATTGTAAACATGTGGACATGGATTTTGAAAATTCTAGAGAGAATTTTAAAAGCTTCAACAGAATTTCCACAATTTTGAGAGGGATTTGAAAAGTTTCAATGGGAATGGGAAGAATTGGGACAAAAATTGGAAAATTTTTAAGGGACTTTGAAAAAATGTCAACTGGAATTTTAGCCATTTTTTGACGTGAAATTGTAAACATGTGGACATGGATTTTGAAAATTCTAGAGAGAATTTTAAAAGCTTCAAGAGAATTTCAACAATTTTGAGAGGGATTTGAAAAGTTTCAATGGGAATGGGAAGAATTGGGACAAAAATTGGAAAATTTTTAAGGGACTTTGAAAAAATTTCAACTGGAATTTTAGCCATTTTTTGACGTGAAATTGTAAACATGTGGACATGGATTTTGAAAATTCTAGAGAGAATTTTAAAAGCTTCAACAGAATTTCAACAATTTTGAGAGGGATTTGAAAAGTTTCAATGGGAATGGGAAGAATTGGGGCAAAAATTGGAAAATTTTTAAGGGACTTTGAAAAAATTGCAACTGGAATTTTAGCCATTTTTTGACGTGAAATTGTAAACATGTGGACATGGATTTTGAAAATTCTAGAGAGAATTTTAAAAGCTTCAACAGAATTTCAACAATTTTGAGAGGGATTTGAAAAGTTTCAATGGGAATGGGAAGAATTGGGACAAAAATTGGAAAATTTTTAAGGGACTTTGAAAAAATTGCAACTGGAATTTTAGCCATTTTTTGACGTGAAATTGTAAACATGTGGACATGGATTTTGAAAATTCTAGAGAGAATTTTAAAAGCTTCAACAGAATTTCAACAGTTTTGAGAGGGATTTGAAAAGTTTCAATGGGAATGGGAAGAATTGGGACAAAAATTGGAAAATTTTTCAGGGACTTTGAAAAAATTTCAACTGGAATTTTAGCAATTTTTTGACGTGAAATTGTAAACATGTGGACATGGATTTTGAAAATTCTAGGGAGAATTTTAAAAGCTTCAACAGAATTTCCACAATTTTGAGAGGGATTTGAAAAGTTTCCATGGGAATGGGAAGAATTGGGACAAAAATTGGAAAATTTTTAAGGGACTTTGAAAAAATTTCAACTGGAATTTTAGCCATTTTTTGACGTGAAATTGTAAACATGTGGACATGGATTTTGAAAATTCTAGAGAGAATTTTAAAAGCTTCAACAGAATTTCAACAATTTTGAGAGGGATTTGAAAAGTTTCAATGGGAATGGGAAGAATTGGGACAAAAATGGGAAAATTTTTAAGGGACTTTGAAAAAATTTCAACTGGAATTTTAGCCATTTTTTGACGTGAAATTGTAAACATGTGGCCATGGATTTTGAACATTCTAGAGAGAATTTTAAAAGCTTCAACAGAATTTCCACAATTTTGAGAGGGATTTGAAAAGTTTCAATGGGAATGGGAAGAATTGGGACAAAAATTGGAAAATTTTGAAAGGACTTTGAAAAAATTTCAACTGGAATTTTAGCCATTTTTTGACGTGAAATTGTAAACATGTGGACATGGATTTTGAAAATTCTAGAGAGAATTTTAAAAGCTTCAACAGAATTTCAACAATTTTGAGAGGGATTTGAAAAGTTTCAATGGGAATGGGAAGAATTGGGGCAAAAATTGGAAAATTTTTAAGGGACTTTAAAAAAATGTCAACTGGAATTTTTGCAATTTTGACGTGAAATTGTAAACATGTGGACATGGATTTTGAAAATTCTAGAGAGAATTTTAAAAGCTTCAACAGAATTTCAACAGTTTTGAGAGGGATTTGAAAAGTTTCAATGGGAATGGGAAGAATTGGGACGAAAATTGGAAAATTTTTCAGGGACTTTGAAAAAATTTCAACTGGAATTTTAGCCATTTTTTGACGTGAAATTGTAAACATGTGGACATGGATTTTGAAAATTCTAGAGAGAATTTTAAAAGCTTCAAGAGAATTTCAACAATTTTGAGAGGGATTTGAAAAGTTTCAATGGGAATGGGAAGAATTGGGACAAAAATTGGAAAATTTTTAAGGGACTTTGAAAAAATTTCAACTGGAATTTTAGCCATTTTTTGACGTGAAATTGTAAACATGTGGACATGGATTTTGAAAATTCTAGAGAGAATTTTAAAAGCTTCAACAGAATTTCAACAATTTTGAGAGGGATTTGAAAAGTTTCAATGGGAATGGGAAGAATTGGGACAAAAATTGGAAAATTTTTAAGGGACTTTGAAAAAATTTCAACTGGAATTTTAGCCATTTTTTGACGTGAAATTGTAAACATGTGGACATGGATTTTGAAAATTCTAGAGAGAATTTTAAAAGCTTCAACAGAATTTCAACAATTTTGAGAGGGATTTGAAAAGTTTCAATGGGAATGGGAAGAATTGGGGCAAAAATTGGAAAATTTTTCAGGGACTTTGAAAAAATTTCAACTGGAATTTTAGTTATTTTTTTACGTGAAATTGTAAACATGTTGAAGTGGATTTTGAAAATTCTAGAGAGAATTTTAAAAGCTTCAACAGAATTTCAACAATTTTGAGAGGGATTTGAAAAGTTTCAATGGGAATGGGAAGAATTGGGACAAAAATTGGAAAATTTTTCAGGGACTTTGAAAAAATTTCAACTGGAATTTTAGCCATTTTTTGACGTGAAATTGTAAACATGTGGACATGGATTTTGAAAATTCTAGAGAGGATTTTAAAAGCTTCAACAGAATTTCAACAATTTTGAGAGGGATTTGAAAAGTTTCCATGGGAATGGGAAGAATTGGGACAAAAATTGGAAAATTTTTCAGGGACTTTGAAAAAATTGCAACTGGAATTTTAGCAATTTTTTGACGTGAAATTGTAAACATGTGGACATGGATTTTGAAAATTCTAGAGAGAATTTTAAAAGCTTCAACAGAATTTCCACAATTTTGAGAGGGATTTGAAAAGTTTCAATGGGAATGGGAAGAATTGGGACAAAAATTGGAAAATTTTTAAGGGACTTTGAAAAAATGTCAACTGGAATTTTAGCCATTTTTTGACGTGAAATTGTAAACATGTGGACATGGATTTTGAAAATTCTAGAGAGAATTTTAAAAGCTTCAAGAGAATTTCAACAATTTTGAGAGGGATTTGAAAAGTTTCAATGGGAATGGGAAGAATTGGGACAAAAATTGGAAAATTTTTAAGGGACTTTGAAAAAATTTCAACTGGAATTTTAGCCATTTTTTGACGTGAAATTGTAAACATGTGGACATGGATTTTGAAAATTCTAGAGAGAATTTTAAAAGCTTCAACAGAATTTCCACAATTTTGAGAGGGATTTGAAAAGTTTCAATGGGAATAGGAAGAATTGGGGCAAAAATTGGAAAATTTTTAAGGGACTTTGAAAAAATTGCAACTGGAATTTTAGCCATTTTTTGACGTGAAATTGTAAACATGTGGACATGGATTTTGAAAATTCTAGAGAGAATTTTAAAAGCTTCAACAGAATTTCAACAATTTTGAGAGGGATTTGAAAAGTTTCAATGGGAATGGGAAGAATTGGGACAAAAATTGGAAAATTTTTAAGGGACTTTGAAAAAATTTCAACTGGAATTTTAGCCATTTTTTGACGTGAAATTGTAAACATGTGGCCATGGATTTTGAAAATTCTAGAGAGAATTTTAAAAGCTTCAAGAGAATTTCAACAATTTTGAGAGGGATTTGAAAAGTTTCAATGGGAATGGGAAGAATTGGGACAAAAATTGGAAAATATTTCAGGGACTTTGAAAAAATTTCAACTGGAATTTTAGCAATTTTTTGACGTGAAATTGTAAACATGTGGACATGGATTTTGAAAATTCTAGAGAGAATTTTAAAAGCTTCAAGAGAATTTCAACAATTTTGAGAGGGATTTGAAAAGTTTCAATGGGAATGGGAAGAATTGGGACAAAAATTGGAAAATTTTTCAGGGACTTTGAAAAAATTGCAACTGGAATTTTAGCCATTTTTTGACGTGAAATTGTAAACATGTGGCCATGGATTTTGAAAATTCTAGAGAGAATTTTAAAAGCTTCAACAGAATTTCAACAATTTTGAGAGGGATTTGAAAAGTTTCCATGGGAATGGGAAGAATTGGGACAAAAATTGGAAAATTTTTAAGGGACTTTGAAAAAATGTCAACTGGAATTTTAGCCATTTTTTGACGTGAAATTGTAAACATGTGGACATGGATTTTGAAAATTCTAGAGAGAATTTTAAAAGCTTCAACAGAATTTCAACAATTTTGAGAGGGATTTGAAAAGTTTCAATGGGAATGGGAAGAATTGGGACAAAAATTGGAAAATTTTTAAGGGACTTTGAAAAAATTTCAACTGGAATTTTAGCCATTTTTTGACGTGAAATTGTAAACATGTGGACATGGATTTTGAAAATTCTAGAGAGAATTTTAAAAGCTTCAACAGAATTTCAACAATTTTGAGAGGGATTTGAAAAGTTTCAATGGGAATGGGAAGAATTGGGACAAAAATTGGAAAATTTTTAAGGGACTTTGAAAAAATTTCAACTGGAATTTTAGCCATTTTTTGACGTGAAATTGTAAACATGTGGCCATGGATTTTGAAAATTCTAGAGAGAATTTTAAAAGCTTCAACAGAATTTCCACAATTTTGAGAGGGATTTGAAAAGTTTCCATGGGAATGGGAAGAATTGGGACAAAAATTGGAAAATTTTTCAGGGACTTTGAAAAAATTTCAACTGGAATTTTAGCAATTTTTTGACGTGAAATTGTAAACATGTGGACATGGATTTTGAAAATTCTAGAGAGAATTTTAAAAGCTTCAACAGAATTTCAACAGTTTTGAGAGGGATTTGAAAAGTTTCAATGGGAATGGGAAGAATTGGGATGAAAATTGGAAAATTTTTCAGGGACTTTGAAAAAATGTCAACTGGAATTTTAGCCATTTTTTGACGTGAAATTGTAAACATGTGGACATGGATTTTGAAAATTCTAGAGAGAATTTTAAAAGCTTCAACAGAATTTCAACAATTTTGAGAGGGATTTGAAAAGTTTCAATGGGAATGGGAAGAATTGGGACAAAAATTGGAAAATTTTTAAGGGACTTTGAAAAAATTTCAACTGGAATTTTAGCCATTTTTTGACGTGAAATTGTAAACATGTGGACATGGATTTTGAAAATTCTAGAGAGAATTTTAAAAGCTTCAACAGAATTTCAACAATTTTGAGAGGGATTTGAAAAGTTTCCATGGGAATGGGAAGAATTGGGACAAAAATTGGAAAATTTTTCAGGGACTTTGAAAAAATTTCAACTGGAATTTTAGCCATTTTTTGACGTGAAATTGTAAACATGTGGCCATGGATTTTGAAAATTCTAGAGAGAATTTTAAAAGCTTCAACAGAATTTCCACAATTTTGAGAGGGATTTGAAAAGTTTCCATGGGAATGGGAAGAATTGGGACAAAAATTGGAAAATTTTTCAGGGACTTTGAAAAAATTTCAACTGGAATTTTAGCAATTTTTTGACGTGAAATTGTAAACATGTGGACATGGATTTTGAAAATTCTAGAGAGAATTTTAAAAGCTTCTAGAGAATTTCAACAATTTTGAGAGGGATTTGAAAAGTTTCAATGGGAATGGGAAGAATTGGGACAAAAATTGGAAAATTTTTAAGGGACTTTGAAAAAATTTCAACTGGAATTTTAGCCATTTTTTGACGTGAAATTGTAAACATGTGGACATGGATTTTGAAAATTCTAGAGAGAATTTTAAAAGCTTCAACAGAATTTCAACAATTTTGAGAGGGATTTGAAAAGTTTCCATGGGAATGGGAAGAATTGGGACAAAAGTTGGAAAATTTTTCAGGGACTTTGAAAAAATTGCAACTGGAATTTTAGCCATTTTTTGACGTGAAATTGTAAACATGTGGACATGGATTTTGAAAATTCTAGAGAGAATTTTAAAAGCTTCAACAGAATTTCCACAATTTTGAGAGGGATTTGAAAAGTTTCAATGGGAATGGGAAGAATTGGGACAAAAATTGGAAAATTTTTAAGGGACTTTGAAAAAATTTCAACTGGAATTTTAGCCATTTTTTGACGTGAAATTGTAAACATGTGGACATGGATTTCAAAAATTCTAGAGAGAATTTTAAAAGCTTCAACAGAATTTCAACAATTTTGAGAGGGATTTGAAAAGTTTCAATGGGAATGGGAAGAATTGGGACAAAAATTGGAAAATTTTTAAGGGACTTTGAAAAAATTTCAACTGGAATTTTAGCAATTTTTTGACGTGAAATTGTAAACATGTGGACATGGATTTTGAAAATTCTAGAGAGAATTTTAAAAGCTTCAAGAGAATTTCCACAATTTTGAGAGGGATTTGAAAAGTTTCAATGGGAATGGGAAGAATTGGGACAAAAATTAGAAAATTTTTAAGGGACTTTGAAAAAATTTCAACTGGAATTTTAGCCATTTTTTGACGTGAAATTGTAAACATGTGGACATGGATTTTGAAAATTCTAGAGAGAATTTTAAAAGCTTCAACAGAATTTCAACAATTTTGAGAGGGATTTGAAAAGTTTCAATGGGAATGGGAAGAATTGGGACAAAAATTGGAAAATTTTGAAGGGACTTTGAAAAAATTTCAACTGGAATTTTAGCCATTTTTTGACATGAAATTGTAAACATGTGGCCATGGATTTTGAAAATTCTAGAGAGAATTTTAAAAGCTTCAACAGAATTTCCACAATTTTGAGAGGGATTTGAAAAGTTTCAATGGGAATGGGAAGAATTGGGACAAAAATTGGAAATTTTTTCAGGGACTTTGAAAAAATTTCAACTGGAATTTTAGTTATTTTTTTACGTGAAATTGTAAACATGTGGACATGGATTTTGAAAATTCTAGAGAGAATTTTAAAAGCTTCAACAGAATTTCAACAGTTTTGAGAGGGATTTGAAAAGTTTCAATGGGAATGGGAAGAATTGGGACAAAAATTGGAAAATTTTTAAGGGACTTTGAAAAAATTTCAACTGGAATTTTAGCCATTTTTTGACGTGAAATTGTAAACATGTGGACATGGATTTTGAAAATTCTAGAGAGAATTTTAAAAGCTTCAACAGAATTTCCACAATTTTGAGAGGGATTTGAAAAGTTTCAATGGGAATGGGAAGAATTGGGACAAAAATTGGAAAATTTTTAAGGGACTTTGAAAAAATGTCAACTGGAATTTTAGCCATTTTTTGACGTGAAATTGTAAACATGTGGACATGGATTTTGAAAATTCTAGAGAGAATTTTAAAAGCTTCAAGAGAATTTCAACAATTTTGAGAGGGATTTGAAAAGTTTCAATGGGAATGGGAAGAATTGGGACAAAAATTGGAAAATTTTTAAGGGACTTTGAAAAAATTGCAACTGGAATTTTAGCCATTTTTTGACGTGAAATTGTAAACATGTGGACATGGATTTTGAAAATTCTAGAGAGAATTTTAAAAGCTTCAAGAGAATTTCAACAATTTTGAGAGGGATTTGAAAAGTTTCAATGGGAATGGGAAGAATTGGGACAAAAATTGGAAAATTTTTCAGGGACTTTGAAAAAATTTCAACTGGAATTTTAGCAATTTTTTGACGTGAAATTGTAAACATGTGGACATGGATTTTGAAAATTCTAGAGAGAATTTTAAAAGCTTCAACAGAATTTCAACAATTTTGAGAGGGATTTGAAAAGTTTCAATGGGAATGGGAAGAATTGGGACAAAAATTAGAAAATTTTTAAGGGACTTTGAAAAAATTTCAACTGGAATTTTAGCCATTTTTTGACGTGAAATTGTAAACATGTGGACATGGATTTTGAAAATTCTAGAGAGAATTTTAAAAGCTTCAACAGAATTTCCACAATTTTGAGAGGGATTTGAAAAGTTTCAATGGGAATGGGAAGAATTGGGACAAAAATTGGAAAATTTTGAAGGGACTTTGAAAAAATTTCAACTGGAATTTTAGCCATTTTTTGACGTGAAATTGTAAACATGTGGCCATGGATTTTGAAAATTCTAGAGAGAATTTTAAAAGCTTCAACAGAATTTCAACAATTTTGAGAGGGATTTGAAAAGTTTCAATGGGAATGGGAAGAATTGGGACAAAAATGGGAAAATTTTTAAGGGACTTTGAAAAAATTGCAACTGGAATTTTAGCCATTTTTTGACGTGAAATTGTAAACATGTGGACATGGATTTTGAAAATTCTAGAGAGAATTTTAAAAGCTTCAACAGAATTTCAACAGTTTTGAGAGGGATTTGAAAAGTTTCAATGGGAATGGGAAGAATTGGGACAAAAATTGGAAAATTTTTAAGGGACTTTGAAAAAATTTCAACTGGAATTTTAGCCATTTTTTGACGTGAAATTGTAAACATGTGGACATGGATTTTGAAAATTCTAGAGAGAATTTTAAAAGCTTCAACAGAATTTCAACAATTTTGAGATGGATTTGAAAAGTTTCCATGGGAATGGGAAGAATTGGGACAAAAATTGGAAAATTTTTCAGGGACTTTGAAAAAATTGCAACTGGAATTTTAGCCATTTTTTGACGTGAAATTGTAAACATGTGGCCATGGATTTTGAAAATTCTAGAGAGAATTTTAAAAGCTTCAACAGAATTTCAACAATTTTGAGAGGGATTTGAAAAGTTTCCATGGGAATGGGAAGAATTGGGACAAAAATTGGAAAATTTTTCAGGGACTTTGAAAAAATTGCAACTGGAATTTTAGCCATTTTTTGACGTGAAATTGTAAACATGTGGACATGGATTTTGAAAATTCTAGAGAGAATTTTAAAAGCTTCAAGAGAATTTCAACAATTTTGAGAGGGATTTGAAAAGTTTCAATGGGAATGGGAAGAATTGGGACAAAAATTGGAAAATTTTTCAGGGACTTTGAAAAAATGTCAACTGGAATTTTAGCCATTTTTTGACGTGAAATTGTAAACATGTGGACATGGATTTTGAAAATTCTAGAGAGAATTTTAAAAGCTTCAAGAGAATTTCAACAATTTTGAGAGGGATTTGAAAAGTTTCAATGGGAATGGGAAGAATTGGGACAAAAATTGGAAAATTTTTAAGGGACTTTGAAAAAATTTCAACTGGAATTTTAGCCATTTTTTGACGTGAAATTGTAAACATGTGGACATGGATTTTGAAAATTCTAGAGAGAATTTTAAAAGCTTCAAGAGAATTTCAACAATTTTGAGAGGGATTTGAAAAGTTTCAATGGGAATGGGAAGAATTGGGACAAAAATTGGAAAATTTTTCAGGGACTTTGAAAAAATTTCAACTGGAATTTTAGCAATTTTTTGACGTGAAATTGTAAACATGTGGACATGGATTTTGAAAATTCTAGAGAGAATTTTAAAAGCTTCAAGAGAATTTCAACAATTTTGAGAGGGATTTGAAAAGTTTCAATGGGAATGGGAAGAATTGGGACAAAAATTAGAAAATTTTTAAGGGACTTTGAAAAAATTTCAACTGGAATTTTAGCCATTTTTTGACGTGAAATTGTAAACATGTGGACATGGATTTTGAAAATTCTAGAGAGAATTTTAAAAGCTTCAACAGAATTTCCACAATTTTGAGAGGGATTTGAAAAGTTTCAATGGGAATGGGAAGAATTGGGACAAAAATTGGAAAATTTTTCAGGGACTTTGAAAAAATTGCAACTGGAATTTTAGCCATTTTTTGACGTGAAATTGTAAACATGTGGCCATGGATTTTGAAAATTCTAGAGAGAATTTTAAAAGCTTCAACAGAATTTCAACAATTTTGAGAGGGATTTGAAAAGTTTCAATGGGAATGGGAAGAATTGGGACAAAAATGGGAAAATTTTTAAGGGACTTTGAAAAAATTGCAACTGGAATTTTAGCCATTTTTTGACGTGAAATTGTAAACATGTGGACATGGATTTTGAAAATTCTAGAGAGAATTTTAAAAGCTTCAACAGAATTTCAACAGTTTTGAGAGGGATTTGAAAAGTTTCAATGGGAATGGGAAGAATTGGGACAAAAATTGGAAAATTTTTAAGGGACTTTGAAAAAATTTCAACTGGAATTTTAGCCATTTTTTGACGTGAAATTGTAAACATGTGGACATGGATTTTGAAAATTCTAGAGAGAATTTTAAAAGCTTCAACAGAATTTCAACAATTTTGAGATGGATTTGAAAAGTTTCCATGGGAATGGGAAGAATTGGGACAAAAATTGGAAAATTTTTCAGGGACTTTGAAAAAATTGCAACTGGAATTTTAGCCATTTTTTGACGTGAAATTGTAAACATGTGGCCATGGATTTTGAAAATTCTAGAGAGAATTTTAAAAGCTTCAACAGAATTTCAACAATTTTGAGAGGGATTTGAAAAGTTTCCATGGGAATGGGAAGAATTGGGACAAAAATTGGAAAATTTTTCAGGGACTTTGAAAAAATTGCAACTGGAATTTTAGCCATTTTTTGACGTGAAATTGTAAACATGTGGACATGGATTTTGAAAATTCTAGAGAGAATTTTAAAAGCTTCAAGAGAATTTCAACAATTTTGAGAGGGATTTGAAAAGTTTCAATGGGAATGGGAAGAATTGGGACAAAAATTGGAAAATTTTTCAGGGACTTTGAAAAAATGTCAACTGGAATTTTAGCCATTTTTTGACGTGAAATTGTAAACATGTGGACATGGATTTTGAACATTCTAGAGAGAATTTTAAAAGCTTCAACAGAATTTCAACAATTTTGAGAGGGATTTGAAAAGTTTCAATGGGAATGGGAAGAATTGGGACAAAAATTGGAAAATTTTTCAGGGACTTTGAAAAAATGTCAACTGGAATTTTAGCCATTTTTTGACGTGAAATTGTAAACATGTGGACATGGATTTTGAAAATTCTAGAGAGAATTTTAAAAGCTTCAAGAGAATTTCAACAATTTTGAGAGGGATTTGAAAAGTTTCAATGGGAATGGGAAGAATTGGGACAAAAATTGGAAAATTTTTCAGGGACTTTGAAAAAATTTCAACTGGAATTTTAGCCATTTTTTGACGTGAAATTGTAAACATGTGGACATGGATTTTGAAAATTCTAGAGAGAATTTTAAAAGCTTCAAGAGAATTTCAACAATTTTGAGAGGGATTTGAAAAGTTTCAATGGGAATGGGAAGAATTGGGACAAAAATTGGAAAATTTTTAAGGGACTTTGAAAAAATGTCAACTGGAATTTTAGCCATTTTTTGACGTGAAATTGTAAACATGTGGACATGGATTTTGAAAATTCTAGAGAGAATTTTAAAAGCTTCAAGAGAATTTCAACAATTTTGAGAGGGATTTGAAAAGTTTCAATGGGAATGGGAAGAATTGGGACAAAAATTGGAAAATTTTTAAGGGACTTTGAAAAAATTTCAACTGGAATTTTAGCCATTTTTTGACGTGAAATTGTAAACATGTGGACATGGATTTTGAAAATTCTAGAGAGAATTTTAAAAGCTTCAACAGAATTTCCACAATTTTGAGAGGGATTTGAAAAGTTTCAATGGGAATGGGAAGAATTGGGACAAAAATTGGAAAATTTTTAAGGGACTTTGAAAAAATGTCAACTGGAATTTTAGCCATTTTTTGACGTGAAATTGTAAACATGTGGACATGGATTTTGAAAATTCTAGAGAGAATTTTAAAAGCTTCAAGAGAATTTCAACAATTTTGAGAGGGATTTGAAAAGTTTCAATGGGAATGGGAAGAATTGGGACAAAAATTGGAAAATTTTTAAGGGACTTTGAAAAAATTGCAACTGGAATTTTAGCCATTTTTTGACGTGAAATTGTAAACATGTGGACATGGATTTTGAAAATTCTAGAGAGAATTTTAAAAGCTTCAAGAGAATTTCAACAATTTTGAGAGGGATTTGAAAAGTTTCAATGGGAATGGGAAGAATTGGGACAAAAATTGGAAAATTTTTCAGGGACTTTGAAAAAATTTCAACTGGAATTTTAGCCATTTTTTGATGTGAAATTGTAAACATGTGGACATGGATTTTGAAAATTCTAGAGAGAATTTTAAAAGCTTCAAGAGAATTTCAACAATTTTGAGAGGGATTTGAAAAGTTTCAATGGGAATGGGAAGAATTGGGACAAAAATTAGAAAATTTTTAAGGGACTTTGAAAAAATTTCAACTGGAATTTTAGCCATTTTTTGACGTGAAATTGTAAACATGTGGACATGGATTTTGAAAATTCTAGAGAGAATTTTAAAAGCTTCAACAGAATTTCCACAATTTTGAGAGGGATTTGAAAAGTTTCAATGGGAATGGGAAGAATTGGGACAAAAATTGGAAAATTTTTAAGGGACTTTGAAAAAATTTCAACTGGAATTTTAGCCATTTTTTGACGTGAAATTGTAAACATGTGGCCATGGATTTTGAAAATTCTAGAGAGAATTTTAAAAGCTTCAAGAGAATTTCAACAATTTTGAGAGGGATTTGAAAAGTTTCAATGGGAATGGGAAGAATTGGGACAAAAATGGGAAAATTTTTAAGGGACTTTGAAAAAATTGCAACTGGAATTTTAGCCATTTTTTGACATGAAATTGTAAACATGTGGACATGGATTTTGAAAATTCTAGAGAGAATTTTAAAAGCTTCAACAGAATTTCAACAGTTTTGAGAGGGATTTGAAAAGTTTCAATGGGAATGGGAAGAATTGGGACAAAAATTGGAAAATTTTTAAGGGACTTTGAAAAAATTTCAACTGGAATTTTAGCCATTTTTTGACGTGAAATTGTAAACATGTGGACATGGATTTTGAAAATTCTAGAGAGAATTTTAAAAGCTTCAACAGAATTTCAACAATTTTGAGATGGATTTGAAAAGTTTCCATGGGAATGGGAAGAATTGGGACAAAAATTGGAAAATTTTTCAGGGACTTTGAAAAAATTGCAACTGGAATTTTAGCCATTTTTTGACGTGAAATTGTAAACATGTGGCCATGGATTTTGAAAATTCTAGAGAGAATTTTAAAAGCTTCAACAGAATTTCAACAATTTTGAGAGGGATTTGAAAAGTTTCCATGGGAATGGGAAGAATTGGGACAAAAATTGGAAAATTTTTCAGGGACTTTGAAAAAATTTCAACTGGAATTTTAGCCATTTTTTGACGTGAAATTGTAAACATGTGGACATGGATTTTGAAAATTCTAGAGAGAATTTTAAAAGCTTCAAGAGAATTTCAACAATTTTGAGAGGGATTTGAAAAGTTTCAATGGGAATGGGAAGAATTGGGACAAAAATTGGAAAATTTTTCAGGGACTTTGAAAAAATGTCAACTGGAATTTTAGCCATTTTTTGACGTGAAATTGTAAACATGTGGACATGGATTTTGAAAATTCTAGAGAGAATTTTAAAAGCTTCAACAGAATTTCAACAATTTTGAGAGGGATTTGAAAAGTTTCCATGGGAATGGGAAGAATTGGGACAAAAATTGGAAAATTTTGAAGGGACTTTGAAAAAAGTTCAACTGGAATTTTAGCCATTTTTTGACGTGAAATTGTGAACATGTGGACATGGATTTTGAAAATTCTAGAGAGAATTTTAAAAGCTTCAACAGAATTTCAACAATTTTGAGAGGGATTTGAAAAGTTTCCATGGGAATGGGAAGAATTGGGACAAAAATTGGAAAATTTTTCAGGGACTTTGAAAAAATGTCAACTGGAATTTTAGCCATTTTTTGACGTGAAATTGTAAACATGTGGCCATG